>NW_022728550.1:1429175-1485335 GCF_011630105.1 Anneissia japonica | reverse complement strand
ATATAATTATTATTATTATATTATCATTATTAATTTTCAAAAGTTTCTTATTGGCGTATAATAATTATCCATTAAAATAAATATCAACTTAGGTGAGTAAAAAAACCATTAATGTAAGGATGTCACTTTTGCCTATTTTTTACCTAATTAATTCCCATAAGAATATTTGAATTTCTTCAGACTTCAGACATGAACTTAAAATGGCTAGTAAAAACTATTTTTCTAGTTTAAAAAAAAACAATAACAATATACAAAATTGAAAGTCAATTAAATTACAACTTCCTAAAATTAACAGGATGTTGTATTGTGAATATGGACTGTTATTCCTGAAGACAACCCAATA
Source organism: Anneissia japonica (assembly GCF_011630105.1). Taxonomy (NCBI): domain Eukaryota; kingdom Metazoa; phylum Echinodermata; class Crinoidea; order Comatulida; family Comatulidae; genus Anneissia; species Anneissia japonica. The sequence continues at coordinate 1,484,992 of NW_022728550.1, read as the reverse complement.
AAAGAGTTGGCATGTATTTCTTTGAATTGAGTATGCATACTTTCTAGGGAACAAATTAAAGTTTGTCCTAAAACACATGTATTTACATACATTTATGCTGTTGTTTTGTAGGACTTTAGCAAAACTATCATGGGTGAGGACAGGTGGGTGATGATTAGCAGAAAGGTCTACTGAAAAATTAGAATGAGAAAAAAAAAAATTCTTGTAAAATTAATAAATGTATAAATAGTATAGTTCCAGTATTACTGTATTAAAAACCAATCAATTAAATGTCATCAGTACATCAGTCAAAACTTTGTATTTATCTGTATTTCATTGAAAAATATTAATTTTCAAGATTTTATATTGGCGTATAATATAGGCGCGTGTGGTGTAGCGAATAAGGTGTTGGTCTTCTGATTGTGAGATCGGAGTTTGAGACTACGTTCCTCGCATTGCTTGTGCCCTTGGGCAAGGCACTTTACATACATTTGCCTCTCTCCACCCAGGAGTATAAATGGGTACCTGGTAGGATGGTATGGCATTGAATGTATGGGTCGTGCACGTTCAAGCAGCAATGACCAGGGATAATAATATTCTAACATACATCTTTTTAAAAGTTTACTTTCTTAATTGTTTACCTTTAATTTTGTCGTTATCCCCGAAAAACCTTAACTAAACATAATAGCATTTAAATCATGATTATTATTCCCACCACCCCTTTTTGCTATTTGCTAAACCTTTGTTTAAATGTAGTTTTCTTTTTGTTCTTTTACTTATATATTTTGCTTATATTTTGTTACTTTACACATAACAAACAACATATAACACATAATATGGTCTTAGGCGGCCTTGACGAAAAACACTCTTGAGTGAATCAAGTGTATCCGTGTAAAGATAAAGTATATTATCATTATTAGGGACCTTTCGATTGAGTGAACGACGAGCATGTTCACGTCGAATGCAGGCAACCGTCAACGTGTTCACTCCTCATGGTGATCCACTGCTGAAATCAGTTCCAATTTCGATCGAAAAGGAGTCAACATGATGACTTTTTGAGCAAGGATCAAGCCTTACCGTCATGGCGAATCTTTATAAAGAAGCGATCCTATTCGGATATTTCAGCAATGTGCTAGACGATGAAAAGTTTGTGCTTTTGTACAATGCAAATCGACCTGTAAACTGTAAACTTGTTCAATGTCAGAGATGAAATTACTTGAAAATTGCATAGAATTAGGCCTCTGCTTAGGCCTAGTAAGATCATTTCAGCGGGTCCGGTATCGCCCATCTTTAAAAAATGACGTCATACCGTCAACAATGCGAGTAGACTTGGGTTGACGGTGAAAACCAGGATGAACGCGTTCTCAAATCTGGTGGTGAGCGAGGGGTTGAAGATCGCGCAAGCGCAGTGCTTGAAAGTGACATCATGTCAAGACGTCGACTATGTTGACATGAAAATCTAAAAGTGCCTATTATTATTATTATTATAATCCCCAGGGAGCAGAGAAAGGTGCACAATGTGCAGATCTGCCAATTCAGTATCCAGTGACCAGGAAAATAATGATGCCAGTGGCTTGTATAATCGCTTGTAAAATCTGCCGATTGTGAAAGGTGCTATATAAATTATGGTTCTATTAAAAAGGAAAAAAATGAACTGATTAAGGTTAGTCTATTTGTCATATAAAAGCTGTTGTTAGTATAAAGGTAAAACTTTATTTAGCGACCAACCTTTTCAATGCACGCCTAAAACAAAGAGTTCAAGTGGATACCTGGTACACTTCCCCGCATAAAGTTTCTGAAGGTGCTATTACTGATCCTGTATATCTGTAGTAGAATGACGTGGCTCTTTTGAGTTTACTGTGTTAAAAAACAAACTATGCATTCGGGTATGAAACTGGTTAACAACATATTTCATTAGGAAAACATAAGCAGCACATTGAGATTTGAATATTTATTTAACCACATGTTTTCGTACACAGTACACTTTTTCACCTAAAGGAGTATAAATGGAGTCTGTTTTAAATAGATATTTTACTATTGTCTCAAAAGTGTTTTGTTTTACTTATACTGATTTTAATATACCCTATGCTTCTCACCATATGCTTCTCACCATATTATAAGATTTCATCACATTTGAACTGTCCATGACCATCAAAGAAACGAACACACAGTGGAACCCCTCCTTTGGGACACCCATATTCAGAGGAAACCCCTATTAAGGGGACACTTTTAAGTGAAACGATAGTAAATTTTTCTTTTAACAGCCAACCACTATTAAGGGGACATCCATATTAAGGAGACGGGACACATTTTAAGTGTGCAAAATGGTAAAATCAATACAATTTCACCCCTATTAAGGGGACACTTTTTTTATTGTATCCAACTAACTACAGTAGTCACAAAATAAGAAAAAAAAATCATTCAAATCTATATTTTGACACCTTTTGAGCAATAAACTTAACACCAAACCAGAATTTTTTCCATCCTTAGAATAGGCATTGGATGCCTAATGCATGTGTTCATTCAAAATAAAATCTTGTCAATTTTGACCATTAACCATGGAGATTTCTTGTTTTATGTATTTTGATATAGGATTCTAATCTATCCGGACAGCCTGCACCCTGATTTCTATGTTGATAACATCTATTAATAGTATTCTATCTTGTGCATCCAATAGAAAGCTCAATATTTTAAAAAAGAATATTTGGTCATTAACATTATACTCGAATAAAAAAACAATATAGGGAACATACACAAATTTTTACAAATTATTGTTATAAGTCAGTTATAATTAAACTGTAACTTATTCTTAGGTCAATTAAAATAAAATTACAAAGAATCTATTTCATCATTATATGAAAACATGCCAAAAACCTCCTATTAAGGGGACAAATTTCACATTTTTGGTTAATGTCCCCTGAATAGGGATACTCCTATTCAGGGACACCCCTATCAAGGGGACACTTTTTTGGTCCTGAACATGTCCCCTTAATAGGGGACACATGTATGCATGCATGCATACATACATACATCCATGTATCCATGAGCCTATCCGTCAGTCCATGTGTGCGTGTATCCATCCGCCCATGCCCGAAAATTAGTAATAGTAATAAAAGGTAAAAACATTTTTTCCAATCACAGACCTAGTACGCCATAGCTATAAACAGATTTGCACATTAATCCACAACTATAAAAAACAGGCATAAAAATTCTTTCAAGTTTTTCCCGTCTTACAAATAATAAATTTACAGTATATAGTAATTGTGTATCTGGTATTTTGTTTGTCGTCATTCATTATTCATTGCATATACTATAGTGTAAAATATACTCATATTATCATTGTTACTTACGCAATCCAGTAGAAATGTATAACGTATAAATCTGAAAACTAGCACTAACAAATCTTTTGGAGGCACTCATTACATATTTTATATTATAATTCACTAGAGCTTCAATACATTCAGTAATAAATATAGTTCCAGGAATTGTGAAGTGAAGTCATTCTACCTTTTACTACGTCACAAAGTCTACAACTCATCACCTCATTACCAAGCTGAGCTTCTTTCTTAGGACAAAGATGCTCCAGTTGAACTGACATATCAGATTGCTGATTTAAAGAACACTTCATGTTACTGTACATCCAAGCCATTTAGGTTCAAATGTCTCCATTGTATCAAATGGTATAATTAACATAAAGAACAAGACATTTCATCGTATAACTCAATTTGTTGATATTTCGGCTGTAATATCAGATAAATTCAAGTGTAGCAAGCAAGAGTGTTGCACTTTGAAGCTTTCTGGTAATATTTTAAATGGTAAGATATATTATCCTCAATTTTATTGTGCAGTACTAAAAGTACCGGTAATGGTAGAATATTTTTTAAGCACAATAAAATTGTTTCAAGTACATTTTTTTTGTTCCGTTTATATGCCGGTTTTTATTATGATCCCTAAATACTGTAACCATGAATGAAGGCTTTACACTACATAAAATTATATAAAGTATTAATCTCAATAAAAATGTAGAATTGGCCTGACAAGAAGAGTTTCAGCTAACACCAATATCTACAGATATCTTAAACTTATCTATCCATTGATCTTTCTGCCATGTACAAGGATACTTTATTCAAGTTGCAAATACAAACATGAATTTGTATTGATTATTTTTTTTTTTATTGGTCTGTTCAAATATATTTGATATATTTTAATATTTCTTGTATGTTATGTTTCTCAATCGGTTTGGAGAGCCTGCTGGACAGTCTGTATTTCAGAATACTTTTGGTAATCCTGACTCGCTGGTTTACAAAACCTGTATGGTTTGTGTGTATAGAGGCTTAATCATTAATGAGACAAAATAAATTAAATGAAAATGAAATATATTTGAAACCATGAAATCTGAGCATTTACTGGAGAAATGAAATTATTTCAATCCGAAAATGTTACACTTGCAGATTGCTTGGTTGAAGGGTTCATTGCCCGGCAATCTAGATTTCCTACTCTAAGTCAATAACATCATTAACCACAAGATATATGACCTTTTCGGCAATATATTTTGCATAACAACACTTAATGTACTTAAATTTCATATATGCTATATTCTTAAATATAATTCATAATCATTGATATACACTTTTTTATTATTACTAAATTAGTTTATGTAACACATTGTAATGGGAAGTGTTATAGAAAGTGTTTTTATTTAACTTTTGTCATTTCATTTGGTATAATATGGGTTATCTTTGCTATTCTTGTGTTATTTGTTCTGTTGTATGGTCGAACCTCTCCTGCGTGAGAGTGTTCCTATGCTTTGAAAGAGAGAGCCAATAAAAAATTTAATTAAATTGTGCTATGTGTATGTCCCATGATTGATCTGGGCCTCCACTGATAAGTAAAGTTGAACTTAAACATGCAAAAACAGAATGTACAGTAGGTCTAGCATTTCACAACTACCATTGGAATATAGCCTACACCATACAGTGTCGTAATCAGACATACTGTGCTGTACTGTACCTATCATCAATAACCACACTAAACACTATATTTTTTTTTATTTACTTATCTTTTCCAGATTGTTATGACAGTATGTTTTGACACCAATCATAAATGTGTCATCCACTAGGGAAGAAATTGATAATTGTTTTTACAGATGGTAGACAACTGTACATTGTGGTCTACAATAACTTTTTGAGATTTAAATGCAAATTTGAAGGTTATGCTCCTGAAACACACATAAAAAATCAGTATGTGTGTTAGAATATATAATGACCTAAATAAATAATTTGTAACTCCTCCTATGAGATTCAATCAAATTATTTACTTTCAAATTATTTACTTGGCATGAGAAGAAGGAAATCACTAAAAACACAACACCAATTTACACATAGAGACTTACTTCCACATAAATATCCCTTTCTTTTATTAATACTTTGTATACAGATTCAATAATTGCATCTTTCAAAAAATTACATAAGACCTACATGTTTTCAAAATATTGACTATTTTATTCCTGTGATTTGTGATTTTTCCTGACCTTTCATGTGCTTTATAAATGCCATAATTATTATTATATTATTTTCAGCTTCAACACATAACTCCTATGAATTCATACTAAGATAAAAATACTAAATGAATAAGACAAGCTTAATAAAAAAAATATCTAACCTGCTAATGTCATCAAGTGAAAGTACAGTAGTTGTATAGCCATGTTAGTCTGAACAACAATATCGTACTCTGATGACACAACAACAGATAGATGTAGAGGGCATCAACAGTCAGCGAAGCTCATGTTAAATAAATTATATCTTGAAAGTTAGTCCCAGAGGCTGCCTTATTAGTGCCTGTTATATTAATGTAATTAAGTAATTTGAAAGAGCGAATAATAAGTATCACTAAAAAATATTTCTAGACAGCACTGTGACATGTTATATTTGAAGAATACTATCTGAAAAGCTGAACATTAGCAATTTGATTTGGACATGGTTTGAATAAGCTATGAGGGTAATCATCACATCCTAACCAATCCTATAGCAGGATTGACAAGCTCAATAAGTGTTACAGACAAAGATAAGCTTAATAAAAAAAAATCTAACCTGCTAATGTCATCAATTGAAAGTAGTTGTATAGCCATGTTAGTCTGAACAACCTGCTATTTTTTCTCTGTACTTCTTTGGAATATTCTGTATATATTTTTATCTAGTTAAGAAAATTGTTATAATGATTTTTTTAAACTGAAATTTTTTAAATCTAACTGTTGATATTTTTTTTTTCTGTTTTTTTGTGTACCGTATCCGAGGAAACCAAATTTCAATTTTACTTGCTGAACTATTGACAATAAAATTACTTTGAACTTGGAACATCATTTCTATGGAATACAGAATAACACCAAATTATTGTTTTTAATTTTGAAAATAATGTTAGGAAAACCTTTGAAGATTTTAGTATGATGTATTTATTTCCTGCTCTAGGTTTTCTGTCTTCTTTCATAATTTTTTTTTTATACCAAACTTATCCCTTACCACATCTTCTTTCAAATATTCATAGAATTATTAATTATAATTGTGTGGGAGAACTGTACTTGTTTTCCAATTCTAGGGTCAAGGGTTAGGCCTATTGTTATCCTGATCAAGGAGTAACTCTTAGCCTAACATTAGCAATGCATGTGACAATACCAGATCAGTTATCTTGATCCGAGGCTGGCTAATATGAATTTAACGTGATAAAACTTTTGCAGCACTGATCTCACTAGTGGACCACTAGTCCACTAAAAATTATATTAGTTAAAAAGACAAAAATATAAATACTGTATTATGAAACATCACTGTCTCGATAATGGCCACTTGTGATTAGCAATACATCTTATTTTTATTAACAACAAATCAAAAGTGAGTCTTTCCCAGTTAGTCACTGAATGGAAAGTGTCTTGGGATATATTTATGTGTTGAGTATGAACACAAGTCTACACAATTATGTTTGTCTTCTTTAATTTTAAAATTATGATGTACTGTATGAACAGTATTTGCCATGATTAGATTTTTGAACTTTTACTAGCTTTTCATAGACAAATATTTGCATTCCTCATCCTAATAATTAAGGTAAATGACCAAAGTTCTCACTAAATTTGAGCTGCCACTTGACTCCCACCATGACCCCAAGGTACTTCAGACTTGTCAGACATGTTTTCTCTCCAGAAAATCAACAGAGAAGCATTCTGTTCCCTTAATATACATGAATAACCAGATAGGCCAGTAAACAGGGTATATTATTAGTACATTATTGACTTGGTAAACAAAAGTCTAATTGTACTATACTGAATTAGCGAGGCAGTGAAACTAAGCGAGAATCAAGGCAACAACCTGTAAATTAATTTGAGAAAAAACTCTGCAAAAATTTAGCCTTTGAAAGAAAATGTACTAAGAATTAAGACATGTTTCAACCAAGTCACCTATGTTGATAGTGACATAAGAAAATAACATGAAATTCCTAAACACTGCTATCATCAATCACAGTTACAATGTGAATATCACCCATCTGATAATGTTTTTAAGTACAATATTAAAATATTGACTGTACACTATAATGACGTTAATATATTTTATACTTCATCAAGCCCAGGAAGTTTCATTTCTATTAACACATTGTAGTACATGGGCAGTCATACCACTGGTCTGTTGGAATTTCTAAAGAGCTAAATGGCTTCCGTAAATTGTAATATCAACAGGGCCCTATATTCCTCCGGTTTTGCTTAAATTTACTTATCTATTTAATCTTTATACCGTAGGCACTTTCATTATAGTACTGATTTTCAAAGTGGTACAGTGACGAGAAATATACATACAGTGAAATAAACAATGAATCAAAAAAATTAATAAAATAAGATAAAATAAAAATAAAGAGAAGGTTCATTGACGTAAAACATTATTTAAAATGATCTCTTCAAAATTAATTTTTAATTTGCGTGGTAGTTAATTCCAGCTGTTTGATGATCGATATAAAATGTTCTTTTTCCCTGAACAATATTTTGAAGACAAATACTGAGAATACCCTTTTATTAAGTCATAAGAAGTATTTTTCATTCCAAATCACATAGGCCTATTAGTCTACTCCATCTAAGGGCACTTAAAATATAACCAACATGAGTCTTAACATCAACAGAGAGTAAAACCCTACCTAATCTATTCATAAGAACTTGCAAACATGAATATCTTTAATCAATAACTTTAACAATATCAGGTAGGCCAAAAGAAATTTACGAACTACAATGTTCACAGTAAAATGTATTTATCCTATTAAAAAAACTTGTGTTACATAACAAAAGTGAATAAACAAATATTTTCTCTATGAATGATTATAGATCACAACACTTCATGGGAAAGGTTGTAAATCCATATGGTTTCTATTAGCAATGATGCAGTTTGATTCACTATTGATCCTGTATGTGTTGGCAGAAATATTTCTTATCTTTCTCACCAACATCATCATCATCATCACTCCTTTTGAATCCACATGGTTTAACCACCCACTCCTCAATGAATCAGCATTAATAATCCTCTCTATGCTGGTGTCAAGGGCAATGTATTAGATTAAGTTCCACAATTATGAACAACCTAAATAATAGTATTCCCTTCAGTATTTATACCATCCTTGTACATGTAGTTGGCTTTCATTACTAGTAACTTGTAAAATGTCTCAAAGTCTATGTTTTATTAAAACTTTTTAAAATTAAAAGTCTATTTTATGAATATATAACTACGCCATATGTGAATTTCATTCAAAGCTTTCGTATTTTTGGCATAACAACAAAAAAGATAACCAATACCATGATTTCCAGTGCACAAATCTTTTGCTTTAACTGGAGTGCACCGACAGTGTTTGAGCTAGGCCAATGTAAACATTAAAAGGGGGGAGGTTGGTGGTCTATAAATTAACTTACTACAACACTTCTCACAGTGGAATTATCAATGAGACCAGGGAGTTGTTATAGAGACATACTGACACTACACTTACAGCAATTTCTTAAAATAAATAAAAATATTATTAAAAAATAACAAAACCTATTTCTTTATTTAAAATAATTCCATCCATACCAAAGAAATTGTGTTGAGCCTTACATGTTAAACCAACATGTTAAGAAACCCTTTTTTTGAAAACCTAATTCATTGGTTTAGTCATAGGATCAATGTTGTTTTTCTATTAGCTTTCTCAATAATTTTATTCACAAAATCTTTTTTCTTTTTTCAGATCAACTCAAATTTTCATTTTGAAAAGCAGAACCGAAAAAACTATCCAGTCAAAAGAAAAAAAAAATATTATAAATAAATAACTAAAGTAGAACCAACAGCACAAGATTGAGTACACTTACTTGCTTGAGTATATTATCCAGTAGCTGATTTTAAACAGATAAGAACACTCCTAAAAAACAACCATCATGTATGTGTAAGCACTTATTGTGGTAAGACATGGAAATATAAAGTACTGCTCAATTGATTCTATTATGTCCAAGTTACACCTGTAATCTAATTTCCATCATACCTATTTGAGGATCATGTCACATGACTGCGATTCAATCCTTCCGGCTACAGAACTCAATCTGCTTGAGTGGGCAGGCATAGCAAAGAGGTTTACAGCCAGTTTGTACACAGTGGATTTCTCTAATGTCTGAGAGATACCATATTTGGTCAAGCTTTATCACATGACTTGTTCTTTGAACCAATGAGAGTTACTTTCTTTAGTTCATTGATATAAACTTGGAATAGACTACAGTATTTGAATTTGGGGCAGTTAAATTATCAAAGACAAAAGATGGATGGTTATGTACTTGTATAATTTGTTTTCATTTTCTAAACCACAAATATAAAATAAAAATGAATAATAATTGTTATGACAGCTCAATTAAGAAATCAAAAATCAAACACAAAATAGAGCACGTTTGTTCCAAAGGTTATTTCACGTCATCCTTAGTCAGGTCATTTCCAAGGTCTTTCAACATTACTGTACCTAAGTTGTTTCTAAAATGATGGAGGTATAAAAATAGATTTTTATAAAAATATTTTTACACCTCCATGCTAAAATCAACTACTGTACTGGCAGTTGTCATTATCCATATATAATGTCATGTTTGATATACTTCATGTTTGGTATATCTCTGACAATCCTTGGCACCATGTGAGAGGCCTACTTCTCCAACTAAACAGATTCAAGTATTTAGGTACCCATTTTTAAAAAAAGGTAATGTTAAATCCTTATTTCAGTTGACCACCTCATCACACAACCATCTTCTGTGGCTTAAAATCTAGAACACCATGATGTGTTTCCAGTAGCAGCAAGGTTTTTTCCAAGATTTCATTATAAATCATATTTAAATATCAATAAGATAGTTATAGAGGGCAGCAAACATGCAAACATCATTTGTAAACATTAAAAAGCACAGTTAGGTTGTCTACCATTGGTGATACAATCTATCTGTTGTCAATAACATTTATATTTTCTACTCTGTCTAAATCTTTTTGGTAGAACTGTTTTGCTAAATATAGAATCATAATTATACTTCACTTTTTGTCTGAACAACCTATAATAATAAATGTTTCGCCTGAAATCATGGTGATAACAGACGAAAGCGTGTGTAAATCAACATTAACAATTTTAATTTCTTTATATATTTCAATAATTAATCTGAAAGTTTACACAGTAAATTGCAACACTATGCCTTTAAAGTAGACATAGATTTTACCTTTCTTTGATATTGTTCTTGTGTATAGTCATGTATGGTCTAACTTCTCCACTAAATGTATTACCATAGAATACAAGTACTTTTGAATGCCTTATGAAACGAATTTTACTTTCGTTTCATAAAAACACCAATTATTATTATACTTTATGTGTACTTTATAGTGGTTAAACTGGCAAACTCTGAATAACATAAGGAGACATCAATGATTAATCTGTTAAATACCTTCTAAAACTTGCAACTTATAATTTATTTAATATGTTTATTTTTCTTGAAAATTCCTATTTCTGCATCCAAGAAAAAAAATACAAAAAACAGCTGCTTTCTAATAATTTATTTGGGTGAAATAAATCCTTGCCGAGTCACTAAGACAAACAAAAGAACTACTCATAAGTTGGTGGATAAATTCTCTCACTAGTTGCATAGCTATCACTACTACTACAACCTACAACCTTATTTATTAACTCAATTGCAAGGAAGATATCACTATAAACAACTTACCAGTCTTCTCTGTCAACACTTTAAAATATTCCAATCTTCAGCTCCTCTTGATTATTTTCAAATCAAACCTTTTTCAACTCTTTAAATAAAAAGTGAACAAAACAACTGCTGTTTTATCTTTGATCTTGAACTTAAAATGCAGGCACAATGTGTACTCCCAATTGGGTTTAGGTTTGAGCTATGAAAGAAAACATATAAGCTACCATGACTTATCTACCACAGAAATATTTTTCTGAATGCAGTGATGTAATTAATTGAAAATCAAATTGATTCGTAGGTAATTAGGCATGAAATAGATCCAGCCTGTATAGAGAGTAAGGTGTTAAAATGACCTTCAAGACCCTCCCACTGTATTAAAATCACAGCACAGCTAATCTACACAGACTACCTGTCGGCAGGGATATGATATCTGTTAATCTTCGAAAGCCTATAATAATTAAGTTCTATTCAATCAGAATAAATGAAAACTATTTAGCTAAATGGAAGCAACAAAGCAAACATTATATGTTTATTTAAATAATACAATAGATGATAAAGTTTTGTAAAGAGTTTAAGCAAATGGAATTGTACACCTAGCCTAGATGGCTAGTAGTGTCTACTTTGTCTACTTGAAAGTTGTCTGATTCATAGACCATCACAGGTGATTGCACTGAATTGTGAGTCTATATACTTTTTACGGTATAATATACTTATACAGTAAAACGTCCATTTTACGTACCCCTTGGTACCAAGGGGTGTTCGTAAATTGAAAAATGCATAAACTAGATTGGGTGTCAGCTTCCAATACTTAAGCCTACTGAGCGCCGATAGGCTGACGGCGACCAGGCCTAGCACGAACAGACAGTGCAGCAGCATGGTCTACCGCACTAGAGCCTAGCTGAATTTACCTACGATAAAATCCAAATTATTTTAATCGCTGGCATTCTTCCACTTAACAAAATATTATTTTAACTCTTATTCAAACATCTGTATGTTTTATGGCCCTTTCTATTGTTTCCTTTCTAGTTGTTTGATCGCCAATTTGTGTTGTTTACATGCATTTCGCGATCATATCTAGCATTCACGATGTCAATAAGTTGCTGACCAAAACACTCTCGTTCGTCAGCATAAACATGTGCGCTCAATCCGACTACACTTGCGTTGGTAGTTCGTTGTTTTGGTTAGGTTTATTACATTAATATAGTGATTATTATACCAGAAATAGAAGAAAAGATCAAACTATTAATAAATACATACAACAAACTTTATTTTATTAAGAAAAATATACATTATCACTTTGTAAAATGTGCACAATTAGACTTTTTTTACGGTAATAATTGGTCGAGGATGACGTCATCAGGGGAAAACCCCATTCGTAAAATCGACTATTCGTAAAATGGAGGTTTTACAGTAACTCACAGAGAATGGACACATTTGATAATGTATTCTCAAATTGGATATTATAATTATATATTTATTATATTTATTCATGCAATAATTTATCATTAATTTACATTTACGGTTACACTTTTGATCAATCTATTAACAAGAATTTTACTGTTTTTCGACCTCACAGAATGAATCTAAATCACATAATGCAATATTTTAAAATGATATACTACTGATACTGTTTCCCCAGCAAAATAACAATCATTCATGGCCTACTGGTATTCCTGCGATGTCAGCCCTTTGTTATTTTACAAAAAAAAATATTAAGGTTCAATGAACTGAAATTACTACAGATCAGCATGTACTGTAGCTAGAATGACCATTAACCTAAATATAAACATAATTTTATTAATGGGAGGAAACTAACTAGATGAGGAAATATTTGTGTAGCTGAACTCAAAATCCATTAAAACAAGGTTAAATACACTATAGTTAGGTTCACAAATTTATTTTGAGTTTCTTTATCATGATGTTCTATATGAAGCTACAAAGCGAGTTCATCGTGATCTTCTTCATGTTAAACCGTAACATCGTGATTTCGCTTTCCATGAAGAAGCATCAGGGTTTCGGGCTCAAAATCATGGTAAATTGATTCATAGGTCAAATTCTACCAATGAGCGCTCAGGTTGAAATGGGTCACTGCACATGACCTCTTAGCTTTTTCGAACCTGTCAACCCGTCAAGTCTTACGCATTCCAATCAAATCGCAAACACCGTTGTTGTGTATCATTCATAATATGTGTGGTGTATCATTCATAATATTTTGGTTTTAATTAACTATTTGTTGAAAGAAACAAGGTGAGACATAAATAGAGATACAATGAAGCATGAGAATTGGTAGAAATCTGGAACGAACCAGAAAAAAAAGAAAGACTGGAAAACAAAATGTTCCAGCAAAAAGCTCAGATTTATGAAAAAATTGAAAGAGAGAGGCTATAAGGGGATGACAGCTAATGCTGTCTCTTATACACATCTAGATGTGTATAAGAGACAGGTCTTTCAACATTACTGTACCTAAGTTGTTTCTAAAATGATGGAGGTATAAAAATAGATTTTTATAAAAATATTTTTACACCTCCATGCTAAAATCAACTACTGTACTGGCAGTTGTCATTATCCATATATAATGTCATGTTTGATATGTCTTACGCATTCCAATCAAATCTTACGGTCTTACGCAAACACCGGCAAAACTTACGCTTATCCTAACATTTGAGTAAATTTTGTTTCTTTATCAATTTGTAATGAATTTTACTATAACTAACATCCATCATGTAACATTTTACCTCCATGTTTCAAATACTACTGTGTCTGAGATAATTATAAACTCACTAATATGCCATCTCAGTCAAAGCCTGACCGGGAGCCCCTGGCGGCCCCCAGCCACTGTTTGTGCATTTGGCACTCATTATGTGTCACCCAATCTTACTCTTTAAATTTCTCGAAGTTGACAGGTATGCTTTTTAATAGTTTGCGGTTTGTTTTTTTTTGTTTTGTTTTTTTTTTTTTTTTCTGTTGTGAAGCAACGTTTTGATCCGGTGTATCATTCATAATATTTTGGTTTTAATTAACTATTTGTTGAAAGAAACAAGGTGAGACATAAATAGAGATACAATGAAGCATGAGAATTGGTAGAAATCTGGAACGAACCAGAAAAAAAAGAAAGACTGGAAAACAAAATGTTCCAGCAAAAAGCTCAGATTTATGAAAAAATTGAAAGAGAGAGGCTATAAGGGGATGACAGCTAATGTCATCAAAAACAAATTGCATACTCTCCGAAACCTTCAATGAAATCGCTATCAGTATTATGAGGGAACCACGTTGACCTACCAATCCTGGCTCTGATTTTTCCTGCACAATCTTTGTTTGATAGCTTTGTTACGACATAGAAATAGGTACAAGAGATACGAAACTTCAGCCATTTCGAGAGTTTCATGCTCATACTGAAGATATTTGAAGATATCTTGTTTGTTCTTAGTTCTCTTACGATCTCTAACGTATAATGGTTTCTTTTTTAATAAATCAAGTAAACCCATTATCAGGAGCATATTTGTAGAATGATCGTCAACAGAATCAAATAGTTGCAGTAGCAAGAGTAAAATCGGAATTGAATTTCTAGGCAACATGACGATACATACATCTAAATTAATTAGTACTGTACTGCTGGCCTCGCGCTTCGAAAGCATGACCCTTGTCACGCACCGGTAAACATCATTTGCATACCCAGGTTTATACTTCATTTTATGTGTTTTGCCATTATCATGAAAAACAAACTCACTATGTTTATCATGAATAACTATTCGTTAAATCGTATATGAACACGCCTTATATTTATCATATAGAATTTTTTAAAAATAAAACTGACTTGACTTTAACTTTGACCATTGAGCATTGGGGAAAAGGGGCAGTTTTTTTAACCCCTTTTCCCCCAGTTATTAAATATTCAAAAATCTGTATCTCATTCACCTTTCCCCAGTTTTTCGTCAAACAACTTATTTCCGTCTTAGAAAAAACGGTTCTACAACATATCAAAAACTTATTTTCCACCGGAGTCTGACTTTGAAAAAGCTTACACCTTGATCACCAACTTATTATTAGCAATCAAACAAATACAGTAAACAATGACACCTGACTAGACCTAAAGTGTGAACCAGTGGCTAAAACATCAAAAGGTCCTACTTGATGCATCATTCAAAACACTTGTCTATTCAAATAACAAACATGCAATATAATCAATCATTGTGACACTTAACATCCTAGATGTTTTTTTAAGCAATGTTCCAACTACACCCACAGTTGATATGTTGAATTACAAAGATAAACACTGTTTTCAACGACCTAAATTCAAAATTTAAATTGCTTGGTTGCAGGGGCACGAGAGGATTATCCCGACGGGTGTCCAAGGTCCCTGAGTCTATTAATATGTACAAAATACATACAGGTATATATTTTTTTCTCCTTAATAAACTTCAGTTTTTCTCCCCAAAGGGGAAGTCCCCAAATGGGGAGGGGGGCTATAGCCCTCCCTAGATTTCATGGCAGGTTTATTTAAACAAGGTATAGTAAAACTATAACTCTTACAGGTTCAATTGTTGTTTGATTGTTCATTGTGTTTTAAATGTTATTGTACAGTACCTTTAAATATTTGTATGTCAATGAAATTTAGTTTTAACTGTCAATTATATGAGATAAATATTATACTAGAATAATAGCTAAGCTATTAAATGTTTAAATATCAAGTATTTTTCCATATTTTTTTTAGACCTTTAAGAAAGTTAGATTAAGATAGGGTGTAGAGTAATATTAACAATGACACATTGTACCTATTATTAGAAATCATAGACAATGGCATTAATTACTGATAAAAGCAGCTCCACCTTCTGAAATGTACCACAAACAACTTGATAGAAAAGCTAGATAGTACGTACATCAAAGTTTCCTGAGCCACAAATATAAACAAATAAAACCCATGACGCCCAGCCAACTATTAAAGGCTACAGACAGCTGATAAAGCACAAGTTTACTCCCAGCAAATAGTCTAGTTCCCCCTAACCTTTGCAGTTCACCACATTTTTTATATCTTCTTAATAGCTTTTCTTATAGCTGACCTACAGTGCTATAATACTGTAACACCATCTTAAGTAATAAAAAATCCAAATGGAAAATAAAACTTAAAATGATCCAAGCTTCATTATTCTTTCTCCTTTGTCATTATACTATTTTATCATACATTTATAAAATATATATTGGTTTGCATGTTAACAATTCAACATAATGTTGAATTAAGAGTGAATCATCTCTATGCTTTTCTACCTATAATAATAAACATTTTATCAAATGACAGGAAGAATTAATAAAGGTGATAAAAATTTATACATCAAGACTAAAGGTATAGAACGTCAGCTGAGGTTATATACTTACTGTATCATTTAACATTCTCGATTATGGATGTTTTACATCATATGTAAATTATTGATTAGCTCAAAGAAAAAAGGGAAATATACTGTATGGCTGGGCTCACGCCAACTGATCGCCAAGTCGCCATGGGCGAAAACTATTTCAGATTGGCGAAAAAATAACCAACTTCCATACACATTTCAGCAAAGGCTTAAAATCATTTAAAAGTTTTAAATACTTGCTAAAATACATCGTTTATTTTTTTTTTCATTCGCGCCAACTCCATAGTCATGCGATGTTTATTTGTGTTGTTGTATTAGTAGTCCAGCTGCAAACGTTATTGCGTGCTTTGCAATTTATTATTTTAACTTGGTGGATGCAGGGCATTAGCAGTATAACGACGACTACATGAAGGTACTATATATTTACGACAACCGGCTAGCTGGTAGTGTACCCTTTGGGCGCAAACTGATGACGAGAGCATACCTAAAGGCAGCCAACCGTCAGGTACATTTTGGATTTTCCAACACAGGGCCTATCTAGGCCTATGGGATGGTGGTAGCAATCAATAATACTAAAATAACGTTTTGTGTTTTTCTCTGCCCGAAAGTATTTCAAGTACAATTATGATTTTCACATATAAGGCATTTCGTGGCGAAATGGTTAAGTTGTCGCAGAGGCCAGTATTGAGTAAATGAGCTATAAAATATGGGAGTTAAAAAAATTGCCTAAAAATCCAAATTTGTTTTTCATTAAAGATCAACAGTTTAATGTCTTATTAATCATGTACCAAAGTATTAGTTCTGGAAGTGGTCAACAAATTGTTTATTTAATGTTATTTTGATAGTTCATTCTATTTGACAATGTATGCACAAATAACTTTGAAAGGCAATAATCATGTTTATCTTGATTCTAAGAGTACTGTACTCTCACTTTCCAATAACTTGAAATGTCCAATTTCAATGAATGACCCCTCATTTTAAAGATCATATACTCAGGTATCTGAAAATACAATAACTTCAATTCATTTTTTGCCACAACATGCCTCATATGTTGTAGCTACAGTACCACCAACGGGACAAACATTCACTACATTACGACTTGATTTTGTTATCCTACATGTTTTTTTTGGCAAATTTAACACAATTTCTTGCTGATTACTTCCAAATCTCATAACTGCCGTGACGTCATTGTGCCACCCACCTATCTAATATGCATGTTACAAATCCCACCTGCACACATTCATAGACATATATTCAGAGACAACACCACAACACCGCATTCAAACAACGAACACGTCCGAGTTAACATGTTAACATGATTTTTTTCCGGTACCCTGACCGAGGCTTTAGTCAGCTTGGACGATTTTTAATGTATAAAACAATTTTCATCAAATTTTGGCTAAAGACAGATTCAATTGGCTAAAATTTGTTGACTTTAGCCAATTGGCAAACAAATAATGTTACAGTGAGCCCTATATATTAATTTATATCATAATGCAAAAAAAGTCAATTAGTGAAAGGGCATTGGGAAATACTTATTTAGTCTTCGTTTAAAATTCATTTACTTGGAAATATTTATTCTTAAATTTGTACTAAACATTAAGAGGTTCATTATCTCAGAGCTCAAGAAATCAAATATTGTGCCTCTTACAGATTGATATTTTGTAGTTGTAGTGGGAAAATGGAGAAATTTGGAAGCAGATACTGTAGATCAGATTTCCATATTAAGGTAAGTAAAATTTATTGCCTTCTACAGTATCAACCAATTTCCCTTACATGTCTGACATGTAAATTCATGAAATACATTAATGTAGTCACATCCAATTATTAGCAATCTCATCAGAGAACAAAATACTATAGCTTCAGATAGTGCCTTCTAACAGTAACTAAGCTCATCAATTCAACCATTATAACTATACAAAAAAATGTGAATGAGAAGGTGCAAGCTATTATACTAATACACAATATAATACAAAAATATTTTATTGCAATTTAAGAAAATAAAATTCCTTCTACCAGAATTGGTGTATTTCGCACAAAGTTATTATAATATACAATAAAACAAAAACAAATAACATTTATCAAAAGTAGGGTGAAAACGATACTTTACCAATTTTATGCAAACCTGCATTAACAATGACAATGTTTTTCATTTGCTAGCATTGTGGTAGGAACATGGAGGCAATCTCAATAAGGAAACAAAAACAGAGGATGAACAGAGACGATGGTGCATACAAGCTTTCCCACATCTATATAACACATCATTCAACCTGAAAAGCTGGGGGGCCCCCTAGAACCAATCCTGACACGAAGAGAGTTGGCACCAGAGGGCGTTGGTCACACAATGCCCAAACAACAGATGCCAGCTCACATAGACTGACAAAGTCATGTTGATAACTTAGACGAAAGCTCGCAGTAAGTTTACATCAAATTATGCTTGGTTTACTATTGATTAAACAGTTCTACAATTATAAGAACATTGTTTTCCAGGCATTAAGAAGTAATCTGGCTTTGGTCGCTGCTGGTTTTAGTTAAGACCCATAAAGCACAAAAATCACTTTTGGAGATTTACGCAATTTTGCACAACGAAGCCGAGATGATCGCGATTTCGTGAAAGTAAATCAATACCGCTCTACGCTAATATAAACAAACAAATAGTGAAATTACACAAATCAGTAGTGATGTTGGTAGTCTATGAATGGATACTTACCTGGATAAACCGAATAATTGCCCTATTCTTTCTCAAACATGAGAACACCCCTCAAAAACAAACTGGAACAGTCGGCCCTGGCGCCAAGCACAAGCGACCTCGCAACAATGCTTCTTCCTCATTCTTTTTCGATAGATCGATAGGAATTCTATACCTCGATTTACGTGTGATTTTGGATTGTTTATTATCAGGATTTTATCTATTTGGATTCATAGAGATGTCTAAGTCAGAGTGTTCTCGCTGGTGTGAAATTTGTGTAATGTGGCCGCTGTCTCGATTCAAATAAATAGTGAAATACTTATGGTCCAGACTGAATATAGTGTTAAAATTGTTAGTACATGTCGGTAATTACCCCATCAATCGGATTCTGTTAAAAAACCTTAAACACGGAGATCTCGGTCAAGTGTTGCGTTACCAAAAACAAAAATCTCCGTGCTTGGCGGGCAGAGTGTTAATAGTGATACCTTTAGCATTGATTTTGTCTAGTGACTGCCTGAGAATGTAAATGACTGACAAACAGATATGGGGGCAAGAGTGTCCCCTTGAAGTATTCCTTTCTTGGTTGTCAATTGATCAGGACCATCTGATATCTCGACATAGCTGGTAAGATTCTCATGCATTATTGCGATGGCCTTGATAAAATCTGGGGGGATGCCGTACATATAAGAATATGAAGCATTACTTTCCTGTTGACAGAGTCAAATGCTTTTCTAATATCCACAAAAATATATGTGGCCTTCTTTCCAGATCTTGATTACCTCCATTAATTTCCTAATTGCCAAGATATGTGGTAGAGTGGAACAACCTTTTCTGAAACCATTCTGGTTTCTTCTGAGGATTGGTTCTACATATGCTTGGAAAGGCGATTAAGAAGAAGAGAACTATAGATATTTTCAGCGATTGGTACAAGGGAGATGCCACAACAGTTTTCAGAATTTATGACAGGACGGTTGAATAGATCAAAAAATTCTGCGAGTAGATGACCATTAAAATTAGTGAAATAGCTGAAGGTAAAAAGAGCATCTTCAGGACTAAGTTTGGCACTGAAGTCTACTGCGATAACATATGCATTCCCCCCACCCCCAGTGATTGCCGACCAGCAGTGGTGACATGCTGTTGAGAACCCTGGATAAAGAAGTACTATCCCTCATGACATATACCCATATACTCCTCTAATGATCCCCTCTCCATTTTTGTAAATTCTTGCCTAAGTCAATGGCCAAGTTGCAAATTATGATTGAAAACCGGTTGTATTATACAGCCGGCATTAATAAATTAGCCATTATTTATTTCTTGCATGTATAAAGGAAATTTAATCAGGACATTACCCTTACAACAGGCTCATCCAGCAAGCAAGCTAAACCCCTCTTAGAAGCCTATGGTTTAAACAGGGTTGACCTAGATTAGTAGGAATACCTTCATAAAATTAACATGAATTTATGATTGTTTTTCTTATTTTACCTTTTTTAAACTATGTTTTAAAGTGTTATGTTAAATAAATTAAATACACATCGCCCTATCCTAGACACCAGTCACTTTCTCTTTTGACAATAAGAACATTATCTTGATAGGAATCATAAAATCAGTAACATCGTTGCATTTAAGAGGGTTAAGCACAGTTCAACTTGTCAATGTGTGTAAAATCCAAAAAGATGCTGTCAATAATTCTACAGTAACTGTACATTGAAATTTCTATCAGGTCAACAAAAATAACATATTTCCAACACAATATTTTGCACTTCATCCTTTTTTAATAAGAAAATCTTAATATCATAATTTGTTGTATTTTCACTTACTCCGCTACAAATGGAATATCAACAACAGAGAAAGCTTTTAAATTGATGATGACAGTTTTTGAACTAGAGAATCTCAATTTAACAATTATCTTACAATACTGCATGCATATGATTATCAGATTTTAAAAAGCTTATACAATGTGCTGAACTTCAATTGAAAGTAGAATTTGTTTGAAGTGTTAATTTGATGCAATTCAGCTATTTTTGCTGGCAATCCAAAACTGAATAAAATTAAAATTGAAAATTCTTCAAACCAGAAAATCATACAATAATTGCTTAATATTTAGTAAATAACGTAACTAACTCTACTTGTAATTATTTCAAGATTGGAAATTGATTTAATGTATGACCATTAATTTTTCATTGGAATAAGGATTTAGTTCCGCATTCTAAATTTTTGTACCCTCCAACTCATCTATTGAGACTTACAGGATGTCTTAAAATCTACCCATCTATTGAAACTTCCATATGGTGATAGGTTATGACGCAGTGCATTTCATCCCACTTACCTTTATTTGATCCACAGCACTACATCGACGAATATTATTCTTGATTACCGGCACCAATCTATTCGCTTGCATCATCACTGATAAATCCGTAAGAACATATCTAAATAAGATGGTAATACATAAATAGTGATAAATGGAAAGAGGTATGAAATCAAGTTGCATAGTAGACATGGAGCAAATCTCTCAAATTTATTTAAACTATGATGCTATGGCAACAAAATATAAATTGGATAGCTGTGGTCACAAAGTGATAATTTGACAGGGGAAGACTTTGAAAGGTTGGCTTCATGGTTATTAAAATCTTCCAACTAAAAGTAAGCCAAGCCTCCAAGATTAACATTGGAATTATAAGGTTAAAACAACTTTGCCTTTGGCATCTGCGGTAAATATCATTAATAGTGAACAATAAAAAAAAATAAGAAAATCAAAAGCAAGATTTTAGTAATAAATAATTTTTTTTAGTTTGGAAATCTGATGGGTAAATTTATATTTTGATTCTATTGTTTTTTGGGGGGGCTTTTTTGGCATAATTATTTCTTAAACTTCATATATTTTTAACTTGATTTTCTGATTATTACAGTAAAATGAAATTGGTTTATCAATTTTAATAAGAATCTTCTACTGTAACCAATTTCAGTATACTAACATCTTAATACATTTTATATTAGTGCATTATCATTTATATAATTATAGTTATACAAAATATTAAGGTAAAAGGTGAATAAATAACATAAATAACATGTGTGTTTCAAAAACTTAGTGGGAGATGGAGATGGAGAAATAAGACAGAAAATGAGGTTCTGAACTCAACATTTACGGTATTCCATAATGTAAGGGAGGCACATGTGAAAGTACATTTTCTGTCAAGAGAATTCTGGATGTTTAGTGAATGAATTCACTAAAATTTTCTGAAGAGCAATTGGATACCAGGACTAGTATAATTACCAAACAATATTATAGAGAGCTTTTTGGTCATTGGCATTAGTTTTGATAAGATCATATCTAACATAAAACTGATGACAAACTTGTTGATCTTATACTGAAGTGTTTGACAATGGACCTCAATAGTTAGCATGGTATACTGCTTCAGCAATTCTCTGATGATTTCAGGGGTCATGCATTTACACTCAGGATGAATGATAATGTTTGTCAAGAAGCTCAGAAAGCATGTTATAAAAAGACAACAGTATGAAGACTATGAAGTGGTAGTGAAGATACAAGCTGAGATTGGATGTCAGTGTATCGACAGATTATACTGAAAGCAATGGTAAGCAACCACTTTGGTTTTAGGGTGTGGTTTGGATAAGGTAATATAGGATTTCAGGATCAAAAGTGCCACCATGTGGTCACCAAGTACTGATGAATGACCCTTATGTTGAATTACTGAAAAGGACACCAAAAGAAGTCATAAATTCAACTTAATGAAAATTAAAGTTGCTACAGATTATAGAATGATTGCAACCAGTTCTTAATTATTCAAGGAAACAGAATTAATTAACAGACTAGATAAAATTAAGTTTATTCTTCAAGTTGGGAGAATATGATATATGGTGATGACTTTCAGAGAAACTCCATTGACATTGACACCACCTCTGCTGCCTCAAATGAACTGAATATTAAAACAGGCTTCCATGATGACATTTTGAAAGCTGGCTTAATATGATTGTAATACCACCATGAGAAATAGGCTTACCCTTACTAGGTAAGTGCCTACAAGGGTGGTTATAAAACAAATAACCGTCAGGAGCACATTCCCCAAGGCTAATCACCAATATTCTCGTTCAGCCAAGTTCCAGTGATAAAACTATACCAAGATGATAATCAGTAATGAATTATGAAACATCTGCAGCCCTATTGCATTTGGAGTGAGCATTTAAATTAAACAATTGTGGAATACCTATCTTTTCTATCTCACTCTACCCACTAATTGTATACTCCATGCTCTACCTATCTATTAATTCCAAGAATGCAATTGTTCTCCATGTTGAAGGAGGGCTAAGCCTGTTGTTAGCCTGACTAAACTGAATAAGTTCAAAGGCAGGTGAGTGATGACCAGCCCAAGACATTTGTTCTCCTAAAGACTAATGCAAATGAGCAAGAAACAGCAAATTACAAGCACAAGCAAGGGCTATAAGAAGGGGCATAGGAAAGACCAAGCAAAATGTATTTGGGCCTAGTATTTGATACAAAAGTTTGGGCAAAAATTGGTTGGGGAGCAATTTCTCCGTTTCTTTTAGTGAGGATTACTCGCATTGTAATTTTGTGACTGCAGACTGTAACGATCTCAATATGGATGATATAAAAGTGTGCCATATAAATATCCAATTGAAAGTAAGCAAGCATGATAAAAAAAAACTTGAATGAGTTTCACTTCAATGTCTAGTATTTCTCTTAAATTAGCCTGAAGATTGATTGTAAAATGTTATATTTTTTATGGTGTCCAACAGCAGAAATTTGCATGTAGTGTAGACATTTTGCAGTCTTCTTTTGGACTCTCCAGCTTAGTCAAGCCATTATTAGCCTTGCCATCACTCTCTTCCAATTCAGCCTCTCACAGTCACTGCTCTAAGTATTACAGTAATAATTTTTGGAAAAAAAATCTACGAGTGATGTAGGTGCAGAACAAATACTATATTATCTAATTCACCAAATGCTCACAATACAGACTAATAAATAAATAGTTACTAGTAGGTATAAATCGCCAAGAGTTGATATAGTGGTATGGAAAAACAATGCATTTTTAATTATGCTGCATTATTTACACATCAAAGAAGGGAGCATTATCCTCTAATAGGTAGGCCTAGATGATTTTAAACACTTTTGATAAGTATGAGAAAATCGATTTGTATAACATACAACATTAAGTACCATGGGTTGGATCTGGACAAGGGCTTCAGTCATTCATGCGTCATACATAATCAACTCCCTGTGTACCGTACATAGGGCGACTTGGGTAACCATTCAAGGAAGCTATAATTACGACCAGATGAATTGTTATAGTAAAATACAACAAACATAATAATAAAACACATGGATATAGATAGTCATCTTACCAATACATAGTCAATAACGTTCGAAATCACATCAAAGCCATTGTATAAAGATGCGCGCAATCTCTATCTCATAACAGATGCAGTACATGCTTACTGGTTCAAGGGTTTGATGAAGTGTCAAGACGTATGTAAATACTGCGATGAAAGAGGGCGCTAGGCATGTATGATAAAATTGCTGAGAGTGAAGTATCAGTCATGTGGTAGAATAATGAAAATTTAAATTCCAGATTTGGATTGCTTAATTTGTGTATTTACGTAAGTTATTATTTAAAATTTTAAATTGTAATTTTTCAAAAAAATCGCCGTCAATATTTGGATAGTTAAATAAT
The DNA here is from genome assembly GCF_011630105.1 of Anneissia japonica. Classification (NCBI taxonomy): domain Eukaryota; kingdom Metazoa; phylum Echinodermata; class Crinoidea; order Comatulida; family Comatulidae; genus Anneissia; species Anneissia japonica. The sequence goes on along the minus strand of NW_022728550.1, from coordinate 1,460,065 downwards.
AACCTGTATTCTTTAGCATAGGTATATATTTGACTGATAATTAATTTAGGATTTTTGTAGTAAAATGCCAATACAGGTCTCTCTCTAATTAAAAATCCCTCCAATATAGGACCACCTCCTATTAAAGACCAATTTTCTGTGGTCCCAAATGAACAACTGTCTTTTATTTTTATTATTCTAATTAGAGACCAAAGCTGCTAAAGACCATGTAAACCCAGGTCCCAAATGTGGAATTTTTAATTGGAGGGAGACATGTAATTTTAATTGGATTCTTTCAAATGAGCAATTGAAATTTTTTTTTTCATTTTTTTTTAATAGTTATTTTAGACCCTAAAGAAAATAGAAGCACTAGGAGCCATTATTTCCTTTAGCCCTGCGGGCTTCAGGCAATTTTTTCAGAAAATAATGTATAAAAATAATTTTGTATAAGATTTTTTGTATAAGATTTTCCTCAGAATTTGAGTCGAGTTGATATGGGGCCGGGTTGACTTGGAGGACAAGTTGATCTTATGGATATTCATAACTTTCTCTCTAATCACAATTTCTAAATTCTTTTACGTTTTATATTCATTATTATTATTATGAATCTAGCATATAATTATGCAAAGTATACTAATAACGTACACATCTACAAAAAAACCAAAGAAATAACTACGAATCGTTGGTGGCGGTAATCAAGCGAAATTGGTAGACAACACCAAGGGCCTAGGATCTGAAATTCAATAAGCAGGTTTGACTGCCTTTTTCGCCTTTTTGTTTTCTTAATCGTTTGTTGCTACTAAAAAGAGTTATTAGTATCTCCTGGTAAGTTGATCAAACTTGGTAATTTATGACATTTTACTAGTTTTGTATGATAGTGATGAAAAAGCCAAGGCAGTCGATTTTTTTTTTTTTTTATGCCTAGGCTGGGCTAGAGCCCGGGGCCTAGGCAGACCAAGGCAATTCAGTTTGCCTGGACCTACCTAGTCCTAGGTTTGGCTTAGGGCCTACCTAGAGTATGTAGGCCTAGGTATAGATTAGTGGACTAGTAGAGTAGTAGGCTCAGCTACGCATAGATGCTAGGCCTATTCTAGCCTAGGCTAGGTAAGCTAGAATCAGCAGGGCAGGAGGTGGTGGATAATTATTAATTGGGAGGTGTGTTAGTGCTGTCCTAAGGGCAAATAGAAAATATTATAATAGGCCTAGATTATCACTCTTTTTTGAAAAAAATGATGAGGACGGGAGATACCTGAGGATTATTCCTGTGTGCATGAACAGAGCGAAATTGACATCGTTTTTTGAGGTGGCAGATGCATTTAAACAACTGCCCTAGGCATGGCCTACTAACGAATGCGATTAAATGGCATATCCAAAACAATATTCTGCTGAAGAAGCAGACATTACTCGAGCATCAAAGGAAAGAGAACACCCTAATAATCATAGTTAGTAGGCATAGGCGCCGAGGCTTTTGCCTTACCTTGAGCTAGGCCAGCCTTTGCCTAAACTTTCTTGATGTCATAGGTTATTTTTTGCCCAACAACAACAACCAATCCTACTAATCACACCCATCGCAAAAATAAGACCGCCCACTTAAATCATGATGGAAACGAGTTCTTTTTAGCAGCAAGAGTATCTGTGGAACATGGGAGCTGTGAGTCAACGATCTGATCTGCCCACCAGGCGGGTCTTTTTAGGGGCGGACCATGGTATTTTCTATTTTTAGCCGAAGCTGTGGAACACGTGAGTCTTCACACTGTGAATTTACGACCCGATGAGCCCAATCTCTCTAGGGACTGCGGTGTTGTCTTTTTTTAGCCACAGTTAGCGAGTTGTTTTTTTAATATTTTTAGCAACATTAAACAAGTTTAAAGAATGGGCTTTGAATTCAAATTTACAGTGACCAATGTCTAATCTAATCAATTGGAGCCAATTCCTTTATATTTTGTGAGCATCTGCTTTTTGCAAAAATTTTTTTTTATGCAGTATTAAAATAAATGATGTGGCTAAAAAAAAAGTAAAGGTAAAGCCTAGGCATAAATGTATTTGAATAAATTGTATTTTTTTTATAATTCCAGGATATTTCAAACAAAATGATGGATTACAAAGTAACAAAAATCTTAGATGACAAGGGTGATATGAGAGACTGTATAGAATTGGTCCGTAAAAAGGCTGATGTTGTTCCGGCAAAGATGAAAACTAAAACTGGTATTTTTGGGTTGCGTCTCCAAGGCAATGAGCTCACTGAGCTACCTGACTGGCTGGAAAAGTTTAAAAATGTTCAAGAATTGAATTTATCGGAAAACAAGTTTGAAAAGTTTCCGCTTGTCATTGGTGATATGGATGCCATAAAGATCCTTAAGATGTCAAGCAACAGTCTTTCATCGCTCCCCCGAGATCTCATTTACCTCCGGAAGTTAGAAGAGCTTTACCTTGATTATAATGACTTTGAAGAAATCCCTGAAATTATTTTTGACACAAATATAAAGGAGCTATACATCCGGAATAATAAGATTCGTCATATTCCTGCAGGAATCTCAAAAATGAAATCTCTTGAGGTACTAGTCGTGGATAATAATCAGTTAGAGGAATTTCCTGAAGCATTAGCAGAGATGCCAAACCTCAGAGAAGTATTCATAAAGAAGAATCAGATTGAAAAGTTACCTAAGGGCCTTCTTGCAAAAATGAGCAAGCTAGAGGTTCTGGAGCTTGATGAGAATCCTCTGGAATCACCTCCTCACGAGATTGTGATGAATGGCATAAAAGCAATGGTGAAATATGAAAAGGAGCAGGAGAATGAATAATCCTGCTTTTGTGAATAGGTTTTCTAAATTACAGTGTGTATGGAGGTCATACAATTAATTAATAGAATTTTAAAAGGTTGTTGAAACTATGTGTAGCTTTGTATACGTTAGCAATCCATTTGAATCAGCTGTGTATTCAATATGCTTCATCATGTATTATTGCTCATATATTTGACAAGTTAATAACTGTTGCTACTGTACTCCTACTACCTTATTTAGTCCTGCTACTATTATGACCACACATTATTGGTAGTACCTGTAGTACATTGACCACTACCGGTATGTCTATCTATGGTAGTACCATGACTGCACTATGTATATTATTGGTAGTACCTATCACTGTAGTACCATGACCACAATATCTATTTATTATTGGTAGTACCATGACCACTGTATTTATTTATTATTGGTAGTACCATGACCACTACCTATTTACAGGTAGTACCATGACCAATCCATCTAATATTGGTAGTACCTTCACCACTATGTCTACTGGCAGTACCATGACCACTATACTTATTTTTTTTGTAGTACCATGACCACTAAATCTACTTATCACTGTAGTACCATGACCTCTATATCTGTTTATTATTGGTAGTACCATGGAGGAATACCATGACCACTAAGTTTACCTATCACTGGTAGTACCATGACCACTAAAGTCTACCTCTCACTGTAGTACCATGACCTCTCTGTTATTGGTAGTACCATGGCCACTAGGACTACCTATTAGTTGGTAGTACTGTACCAAGACACTGCAACATCAGATGTACAATAATTATAAATTATACTTAATAACATAATTAATATAAATAGTACAGTTTGACCTTAGACCTACTAACTTAAGTGACTGACCTTTCATACATAGAATTTGGCTATAGTAATTTTGCACATAATTATTAATTATATCAACTGACTATTTGCTATTGTGTATACCTATTTTTTAATAAAATTTATTGTGCCACATTGTTCAAAATTAATCAAAAAGATAGGTATTACAACCTCATTACTTTTATGGAGAAGAGAGAGATAAATAATACATGCTGTACCTGGCATTTCTTAGTGGTCATTGATCGATATGTAATTAGTTGAAGTCACACTGTACAAAAGTTCTTTTAAGATGTTAATTAACATTTTAGACTGACTGTACAGTATTTCATGAGGCTTAACAATCAGAGTAATATAAGATAGTATAATACATACTCCAAGTATTGAAATGCACGCAATCATGTTGGGATTCAATATTTCGACATTATGTCATCATTTTGGAATATAACAATCGCAAAACACAAACTTAATATTTTCACCTAGTACCTTCCTAATTAAAACACACCAAATATTTTCTGTTCTTTTTCATCTTTTTGTAAGGTGTGTCAGTACATTGTGTGGCACCTGAAAGACCCCAGCCAACGCTCTTGTAATGATATGCTTCATTGGTTTTCTAAAGACACAGTAGGCGTTTACAAATCTCTTGGTTCACCTTTTGTGTTACAATATAATAAACCTAGTGATTTATTTTTAAAATGATTATGTTAGATTATATTTACTTTACAACATATAATTCTAAGAGTCTATACCATATATTATATATCTCGGACATTTGTATTTAACTGCCTTTAAAATAACATACAGAAAACATCATTCCCTTATTTAATAAGGATGATTTACTTAGGAAACCTTATGATAAATTGTAACCAACAGATGTAAAGGTGTGTAAGAAATGTTGCACTTTTTAATAAATTGTCAGGTAATTAGCTTACTATAATGGGAGATTTGTCTGCTATAGGAGTGGTTTAATGTATAAGAAATAAATTTTTAAATAATTAGTATTTCTTCACTGCCAACTGGTACAGTAATTTTACTACAGTTTGATGTCAGTAATCATATGCGTTTGCTCACAGTAATCACAATAATTACATCTCATGAGTTGCTCATAATAATCATGACTTGCGTGAATGCACATGATTTTGTGAAACAATTTTTTTATTGACACAAAATATTGTTGACAAAATTAATTTTTAGAATTTACATATTTTTGCTTGTGCGCTGTTTAAAAGCTGTTTTTTAAATACACTTCTCATATTTCCCATTTTTGTTTGCCATAGTTAACTGTAGATTTAGATAATTTATAGTTTAGTTCTACTTGTCCATTATTATTATTTTTACATTTTATGTATATTAGGTACATATAATTTATATCAGATATTTCATACAAATAGTACTGTAGCTGTATTTGTTTTTGCAGTAATATTATTTCAATTTAAATACTGTATGTATTGACAATATGGTTTTAAAAACATTCTTGAAAGGGAACCCTTAGTTCGAAGGGAAAAGTCATGGAATTCGCTACTGAATATCATGAGATACTGTAGATGTATAGTAGTAAATACTGAAAACAAATACCTTGATTAATTCATTGTTCATGATGTTTATGAGAATTCTATTTTTAAACTTATAAATAAATTATATTGTAATACTTAAAATTATACAAAAAATATATTTACAAATATATGATTATTGATTTAATTCCTGGTATATTACTCTTATTATAGGAAAGAAATATAATTGTTTTGAAGAATTATCTTTCATTAATGCTTAGACAATATGCTTGTCCCAGATTAATGGGCATACTGTAATGAAAAAAATGTACTTTTAAATTTCTTCACTTTTACATAGTTTATTTATCAATTTATATTAATGAAACCTTGTTATTACCAGTGTTATAAAAAATAAGCATATATAGTGTGTGTTAATATATCCAACTCATTGATCATATGTCTTTAATGCATATGCTTATCATGCATAATATTTATTACTGCAAACACCTTAAATCATATTGGACTTTGTCTTTGGTAAGCATTGCTCAATTTTAAACTGATTTTGTAAAGAGAATACTAATTTGAAACATGGAGACAATTATTCCCCATCATTGAAATATTGATATTTTGCTTTTGTTAGAGTCTATCGAGTGTTTTAAACCTTGTTTCAATGTCATTCATGTGAAATAATTGTTGGTTTAATAAAATGTCTTGTGGGAAGAATGTTTTTGCTCTTTTCAATTACGTGATAATTTCTCATACCTGTAACACTTAATCATCATTTTATAGATTTTAAATGGTCTTGATATGATGTCATCGCAACAGTGACAAAATGAAAGTATTGAAGATGGTTGCAAGTTGAATTTACAGGTACACTAGTCAATTTTGCTTTCATTACAGTACATCAATTGATTCTGTGTACTGTGTACATAACAAAAATATACAGAAAATAATAATAAATTTTATGTCTACTGGTAGATTGCAATTGCTACCTAGTACTCAAGAAAACAGGATCAGATTGAAAATGCAAATTTAATTTAAAAATCTGTTATTTTCAACAATTATTTTTTAAAAATACATTAAAAAAAATTGTCTTTGAACCTCAAGAAAACATGTCATTATCATTGGTCTGTTGCTTATGAAGTCACATGCACTGAGAGAGACTCATTTACATAACAGTATAGTCTAAAATAAGATGCCTTGACAACATAGCTAATTAAATACCATACTATAGTCACATTTGATGAGGCTCATTTACACAAAAGATTATACAGTATATCAAAATACTTAGTAATAAAATAATTGATCTACATATTGAACACAGAAAATAAAAACTAACTTATAATTTGTAGCGGGAAAATTTCAGTAAATGTTCATACTTCATATCCAAAATTTTCAAGTTAGATGATATTCAATTCAATTCAGTAATCATTTACTTGGTACTCTCAAACAACAAAAGTGAACAAGGAGCACACAAAAGAAAACTTGTCATTATGATTGGACAGTTATTTCATGGGTTTTTAAGTTGTACCACTACATGGTAGTCATAACTGTACTTATGATTACATTAGGACATTAAACAAATTCCTTTAGGCATAGTACATGTTTCGGAAAAGCCATAAATAGCCCAGTATTTCAACCCCCACCAGGACTTGCACTTAGACTCCACTAGTGTCTGTCAGTATAAATGTATAGACCTTATCAAAAATAGGCATATTGCTTGCTTCCATTAGTGTTTATTTGGTGACAATGAATCCACAGATTATGAAATGAAGCTGAATGGAAATAGTAACAGTTCCATCAATCAGAGGCACAAGTGGGTGTTGGATTATCATAAGCCAGGATTAAATCTGCCGTACATTAGAGGATTGTTTGTAGAGCTAATTGTATATTATTCTTTTTTTAGAATTAATATGACAACTGAAAACAATTCCGACAATTTGCAATACCATTATTGATTTTTTGATTAATTTGCTATATGATATTTTGTTCGATTTTATTAACATTAAATGTAAATATTTTGACATTTCATGCTATGGCTTATATTATTTTATAAACATCCAATATGGTTCAATCAACCAATCAACATGGATTTCTACAGTATAGTGCCAATAGCCATTGGCGCTATGATATTGGTATTACCGTATACTCGCGTATAAGGCAACCCATTTATACCAAAAAACTGTAGGCACTTAACCGTCTCAACTGGTCTCTCTTAAATTTCTAGGAGTTTTTATTTTTTCTATAATCGATTATCATCTCTTTTGCTTTAGAGACATTTAAGATCATGTTGTTCATTTGACACCAAAAAATTACATTCTCAATTTGACAACTGCGGTTACTTTCATCATTTCCATCAATTAAACCAACTACTGTGGTATCATCAGCAAATTCATAACTAAACAATAATTAAAAATTTAATTACAAGTAAAAAGCATGAAGAGGAAAGAAAGGTGATTTCACAAATCTGTGGGACCCCAGTATTTAACACCCATGATTCTGAAAGAGCTACCAAGTTATCCTTGTGGTGGTGTTACATGATGACACCTTTTAACTAATTGCATTGCACAACCATATTTTAACCTTCTGGTGGTGTTACTTAAGGACACCTTTTAAATAATTGCATTGCATAACCACATGGAAGTTTCTATCAAGATGTCTGAGCATGGTCTGAGCACACATGTATTGTGATGGCAACGGTATTATCAGTTAATCTGTTTTCTTTATAGGCAAACTGGTACGGATTCGGATTCAACAGTCCTAGTAGGCATACTGATTTTTAAAAATTAGGAAATTTTTTTTTTTTAGTGATTCCAATAGTGTATGCATTGGAATTGGGACAATAGTGGAATGTTTGAAGCATCTCGGAACAATTTGTAATCTTAAGACCAGTTAAATATATTTGTAAAAATAGCCAATTGTGTGCAGCAGTGTTTTAACAATGCTGGATATATCCCATCTGGTACCGCTGCTTTTTCAGATTCGCACCTCCTAAACGTTAATGTCTCAAAAGTGTTAGAGAAAGTTGAATTTTGAACACTATAATTATCGAATCTACAGCAGAAAAGCACAAGTTCTATCAGTAATGCAGGATCGACAGTTGTTAGGAAATGTTCTCAACGAAATGTTTGATCACCGCAATTGAAACCATCCTAAAAAGCAGACTTCTGGGGTATTTTTTTTTAGAATCCAAATTTATATGGCGCTTGCACATTCCAGAGAATATACAAAGGCGCTGGTATCAGTATTTCCCTGGTCCCTGGATACTTAGTTGGCAAACCAGCACATCTTTGTGCAACTTTCTCTGCTCCCTGGAGAGTATCCCTAGTCATGCTGCTTTACACACACAACCACATACATTGAATGCCACACCATCCCACCAGGTATCCATTTATACTCCTGGGTAGAGAGAGGCAAATGTAAGTAAAGTGCCTTTCCCAAGGACACAAGCAATGCGACGAGCATCGGTCTTGAACTCCCGATCTCACGATCGAAAGTCAAATACCTTACACGGTGCGCCACACGCTCCTTTGAAATGGTATTTGATTTGAAGGCAGTATTTCATTTTCAAATTGCATTGAAGCACAGGTTTTGATTAGGGTAGGCCTTATTTTTAATCTACTGTTGCAATACATCAATTTTGACAAAATTTTATGTAAGCAGTTACAAACTCAGTGGTCCCTTCAATGTCATTGGCCGATGTAGGATATATTTTCTGGGGGAGTGGGGCGCTAAGCTATCCGACAGGGGGGTGGGGCTGAGTGAGATAAGGATGATTTTGGCATGCAGTGCCATCCAAGGGCCATAGGCCTGATCCGGGGGAGGGGTGTCCCTCCTTAATGAAGTTTTTTTTTTTTTTAAGCAGGAACCTTTGGATGGCTGGAAATGGCACTCTCAGACTTGAAAAATACATTTAAATGTAAAGTTGATAAAATAAAATTGTTACTATACTCTCTGGCCAGTGGGGGCTTGACCTGTCCGATGGGTGCGGGGACCTTTCCCCCGATGGTACCACCACTCGTACGTGACCAATTTCCTCGCCATACAGACATATCTTGACTTCCCCTCGTTCCAGTTGCCTCCTGTAGACAGCTAACATGTAGATGAGATTAGCGGAGTTATCTATAGGCATTTTTTTTGAAGTGTAAACAATGATCAAGGATGTTATTGTTTCGGGTTCCCAAAGTAACATGTTGATAACAATTTGGCAGTATTGACCTTACTGATATCTTTATTTAGCACCCAATTTGTTACCTTATTTCTTACCTTGCATATACAGGTATTAGAATGGATGAGTTTAAAATACCAGGTTGGTAACACTGCATGAAATTAATGAGTGCAAAATGCAAGGTTTTTTACTTTAGTGCTACAGAAACTTCCTTTCATTATATTGAAAGTTTTGTGCAAAAGATTAATAATATGATGATGAGTTGAATAAGGAAATTACAAAAAAGAAATGAGACTCAACACGGTTACTGCTTGTGACATTAGTATATTCAGTTGCTCTTAGATGGATAAAATTTACAAGCGTAAATGATGCAATATGTAAAAATTCAGATGCTGAATAAAATCTACTCTTGCTCTACTTTAAAAAAAATGAATTTAATAATTAATAGATGGATAAAATTTACAAGCATTACCATCAATATGCAATAAGCAAATACAGTTGAACTTGCCCAAGTCGAATCCAAAATGGAATTGAAAAATTGTTCAATTTTGGATAAAGTTTAAATTACAGATCATTAATTAATGAAAAACATACATTTGGTATATAAAATAAGACTGACTTTGAAATATTTTGAGGCAAATTCGACTTGGGCAAGATTAACTGTATTACAAATGCTAAATATATGTAAATAAATCCACTCTTTGCTCTATATAACAGAAGATCTGATCAATCTGTTGTAGACTCATATAGTCACAAAATTCACTCCCAATTTAATAATTGATTAAAACAACATTACTATCAATTACGATGTTCAGCCTAAGCTGTAAGATGAGGAATAATACTAGCAAATGTACTGTAAGAAGGCAGAGCAACTGACAATGCATGATCTTGTTTGAGATGATCCCTGGGATACATCTACAATGCTCTCATAAAACTGACATTAAAGCGTGTATAAATATTAACAATCTATAATGAACATAGATCTGACAAATCTGAATCAAATGGTTCTAAGCATTTTACGACAATGTCCTTTACACACAAGTTCAATGTATGCACAAAGGTCAATTGATCATCATAGCTTAATTAGCATAATTACAAATACCTTATATCTGATTCATTCAAAGTTGGACCTGGGACAGTGTCATAATCAAATCATATCATTTTAAAACAAACATGTAATAAATATATGAACAAGGTTTAAAAAAATTGTAGAGGATTTATCTGCCTACTGTTGGTTTGTTTATTTTTTAGAGGTATAATATAGAGGTAGCATTCAGATTCCTGCATTAACTCAAAATAAACTAACCTCCAAATAACTTGCCAATAGGTAGCCAGTGAATTAATCTCACTTAAAATGAATCCCTAAAAATAGTAAATGTGTATGTATACTGCATAAGGCTATGCGCCACATCACAATCAATGTAGAGATTACCAAAAGGGATTCAGACTTGATATCTCAATCATGTCAGCGAATGACAGAACATTGTCTTACAATCTTGTAATCCTCTGTATTACTACAAATTCTTTATATTTTTAATCAAGCTACTTTTACATAAATGGTAAACATAATGATTGTGAATAATAATTGGGTAAATATTTATCTCAAGACAATAATACAATAGAGATATTTTTAAGTAAGTATTCTTAACAAGCTTATTTATATTAAACAACTTTGAGAAATTCATCACAGTGGTTACCTTTTAATTATACTTTTTGAATTTACAACATTCTTTTCTCACATTAGTGAGATGCACACAGGTAAATTCATAACAAAATTTTTGTTGTATTTTGATTTTTTTTTAAACAGGCCTCTTGAGGTCAGCATTGCATGCACTTAGAGCCACCCTCTTGAAAGATTGTCAAATAAATAAATGTATAAATTTTGTGTAGTAGCTGAGCTGAATCCCTGCTTGTGTACATTAGCTGAACTGAAGCATTGCTTGTCTGCAGTAGTTGAGCTGAATAACTACTTGTGTGCAACAGCTGAGATGAAGCACTGCTTGTGTGCAGTAGCTGAGCTGAATCTCTTCTTGGGGATTAACTGACAATATACAAATTCTGATATAAATTAATCTAATTTGAATATTTGAAGTGTACAATGATTTTAAAAATTTTATCCACCTGTTTCAAACCTAATTATTGTTTATTAATTTACAAAATTTAAGTTTATCCACCAGTACCATATATAACTTATTTATAATTAAAGATTTCATATTTTAAAAAATGAAACCGACATTGTATATATATTTCCTGCACCTTTGTTTAATCATAACTTTACAGTATAAGCGATTTATTGTATGCAACAAACTAAAATTCATCAAGCCCCATGTCTGGGTGAGTTATATCAGCAACTCATCTAGAAGAAATAAGCTGTCGTGTTATTTTTAAAAAGTAAACTGCAAAGGCCATGCAAAATGGAGTAGTCACAAGAGAAATAATACCAAGCATACATAATTGGCTCAGTTTCCTATGTACAGATTATCAAAACTTCTCAAAAGCAAGATCGCTGGCATCACATCTGTTCGTGCTTGGTCAAAACTTTTCATTTTTGATATATGTCAGTCATTCAGTTAATATTAAGATGCCTCTGATTATAGTGAAATGATGACTAGTTACTTTGTGCATTGCGTGGTACATAATGTGCATATGTATCATATACATCATCAGGGGTCACTAAAGGGTGGGCATGTAAACAATTACAGATAAAACAAAATCTCTGTTAACACAAACCCCCTCTTATGCTTTGTTCTGACACAGTTCAGTATCGGCAATGGGCAACATGGCCCTAGACCTTAACATCCTCCCCCTTGGCAAGAGAATCAAGAGTTTTCTTAATACGCAGTGTGGTTAGCCTAGCAGCTCCGTTATGATACCAACATTCTTTCATGAGCTTTGCCATGATACGCATCGCCTGAGGAAGAGGAAACAAATAATAACATAAGATATAGTTTTGTTTTTTTTTTTAAAAACAATAATCCAAACTATTTTTATGAAAGTTTCACATTATGAAAAAAATTGAAATGGTTATTCTTTAAAACTTTTCATAGTAACGATAATTTTAGGTTGCACTGCATAACAAGGACACAAATGCCATAGTACAGTAACACTTCCTTTTACGAATGTCGATTTTACAAAGTCAGATTTTACGAATGATAATTTGCTCTTGATGATGTCATCGACTAAGTAATAATGTCAAAAAGTCTGATTGTGTATGTTTTTTTTAAGTGATAATGTATATTTTATTTTTTATTTTTTTTATTTTTCTTAATAAAATTAGGTTTGTTGTATATATTTATTAATAGTTCAATCCTTTTCTTCCATTTATGAAATAATGATCACTATATTAGTGTAATTCAGAGCAGTATAACCTAACCAGAACAGCGAACTACCAACGGAATAATGAGCACACATATTTACAATGATGAATAAAAAAAGCGTGTTGAATTTAACAATTTATTGACATCAAGAAGAATAGATAATCATGTAGTCATGTAAACAACTCAATTCAGCGATCTAAAAACTAGAAACACCACGATAGAAAGGACCATAAAACATACAAATGTTTTAATAAGAATGAAAACAATATTTTCACAAACAAAAGAATTCTAGCGATTACAATACTTTGGTTTTTATTGAAGGTAAATTTAGCTAGTCTAGCGTGGTAGACCACGCTGCTGCATTGTCGGTTCATGCTAGGCCTGGCCGTCATCAGCCTATCGGCGCTCAATGGCAGATGATAGTTAGGGCTAGTTAGTGGGAACTGACACCTGATCTAGTTTACAAATTTTATAATTTAAAAATACTGTAAAACCATTATCAAAACAATTAGCAATGAATACTTATCAGATTATTTGTTAAACATTTTGAAATTTGTGATAATAAATGTCTCTCCATACAAATTGTTTGAATGATCACATAAGACTTGCAACTGTTAATATGCTGAAATTAAATCTATGGAGAAGTTTGATATGGTAGTTGGATGACCTGTCATGTTATTGACTAGTTTGTATTTCAATTATTCTGTACAACTTATTCAACGTATATCTGACTAAGATAGAAACCTCCACTAACAGGTGGGAAAAAATACACATATAAACAAAATAAACATCATATTAATAGTATAAATTCACATCAATCTGTCTTCACATTTATATACTTCTGATACCCATAAACTCATAAAAAATTTAATCTGAGAATGGTGACAATTTCAGCTAATATATTTTAAACAAACCTCTCCATCATGTCTACTCAGCGAAAAAAAAAAAAAACATGTATCAAGTTCTTAGTGCACATAAAACTTGAAATGTTCATTGTACACAGAGACTAGAACTTTAAGATACACTGTTTGTTGACACTTACCTCAATTGAACTCCACCAATTTGGAATTGAGGGTCTGTACTGATCAACACAAACAACTTTCCTCATCAGATCAATGTTGGGATCTAACGGCACATACTCATAGTAAGGCAAACAGCAATCTTCAACAAGACCTACAACATAAAATCAAGTAACATGTTTGACAATGTGATTGTGAACTGTCATGAAATCTAAAAAAAAAGAAAACTGCAAAATATTAATAAATAGTTCATCTGAATGGATCAAAAAACTTTTAATAAAACACTGCTCAAAGCAATTCAGTTTTCCCTGATTTACAAATCTCTTACTACATTTTTGGGGAAGGTCTTATCTGTTAGCTTTCATTATTTGGTCTCTCCTGGGCTGTTGCAGATGCTATTACTGTATTACTATTTTTTTTTTTTCATATACTTAAATATTTATTTTGTATTTTTCTTGTTTGTGTTACCCAAACTATTATTTAAAAAAAAAAATGAATTAAAAATTGATTACCAGCCAATTTATAGGAATATGCAACATAATATAGGAATTTATATTAATTATACATCTTTAACAAGAAAAATATTTTATTATTCTAAATTTTTTGTGAATAATAAATGAAAACAATTTTTTAAATCTATGTATCAATAGAATTTGATACCTGAATATATCCTTCTAAAGAGCGGTTTTTATGATTTACATATATTTTAAGACAGTAGTGTATATATTAATTTTCTGTAAATTTTATAAGAATTTAAGTTGAAACAAAGTTGTAAAACTGGTATCACGAAAAAAAAAGTGAAAATTTAAGTGTTAATTTGAAATAGATATTATAATAATAGCTAGTTTGCCTGTCTAAGAATGGTTTACCTCCAATTGTGCACCGCCTGGCAATCTCCCAAAAGACCAGCCCCAAAGCGTACACATCGGCCCTCTTGAAACAGTCAAAATGGTGAATGTTAATAGACTCATCCAGGACCTCTGGAGCCATGTACCGCTTAGTCCCAACTCGATGGTTAGGAGCAATGTCTACTTCATCTGTTGCGGAGTTATGACGGACAGCCAGACCAAGGTCAGCAATAGCGCACTGACCGTTGCGCATCACTAGAATGTTTGTACTCTTCAAATCACGATGGGCTATAGCCGGTTTGCCTGCACGAGATAAATCAAATTACTGTCTATATATATATCTGACATAACTTACTGGTTGTATACTCATATGACTGTACGTTCTAAACCCAAGTATCCTTGTAGAAAAATTTGTAGTGTAAGTCAAATACACTACATCCCAATCACCACCGAAAGATGAGGCAACCACAGGAAGAAAACAGTCCAATAATTTTTTGAAGAATTTAATCTCATTCTTTATGTAAATATTTGTGATATATTTTTTAATTTCATTTTCTAGGAAAGTTACTAAGATAACTGGTAGTGGAATAAACTTGTAAAGCACATAATATATAATCGTCTCTATGTGCTAAAACAAAAATTACAAATTTTTTATCTCCATTGGTTCCAAGAAAATGATCTTAATAGTCATATATAATTATCATAAATGTTTAACCAATCAGTGGCCTTGTTAAGTAGACCATGTGCAAAGGTTATCATACCTTGCATTCCTATTATCTCCATATGCAAATGAGTTAAACCATTTGCAATTGACCAAGACATTTTGATCATGCCATTCACATTAATTGTATTTCGATTCAGGTAGTCATAGAGGGAACCATACTCATGGTAATCTGTGATCAGTAAAAGCTGAGTAGAAATACCACTATCTGAAAAAGGAAGACAAACAGTTTTAGAAAATTGGTAAATCACATAGAAGATAACATGAATAAGAATGACTAGATTACATGGTGAACCTGCATTATCCTATTCAAACCATAGTAAAAAATAAACTAATATCTTGCTTATATGATTTTAAGTTGTTATTGTGAAACCAAATACATTTGACATTTAAGAATTATTATATTGAGAATTATCACTGTGAGTTTTATCAATATATCTTACTCCCATATGTCTTCTTTTATAAATCTTATAATATGTTCTCAGTTACCCAAATTTACTGTTTACATTAATTTTAAGCACGACTTTTTATATTAATTTTATCTTACGACATATTTTTTTTAATTTCGAAAATTTCGTTTTTATCCTGTTTTTTCCCATTTTATCTCTTTTATCTCTTAGTCTTATCATTTTCAATATTTTTACAACAACCTTCACTAAATTTTTTAATGGGAATTTTAAGTGATTATACGTGTAAATATTAAATTTTTTTGCAATTTTTTAATGTTTTTAATTGTATTAAGTATTGTTTTATATTGTATTTGTATTGTATTGTATGTATGTTACTCTTAAGAACGCACTGCAAGAACGTGTGCCGCTGTTTTAAAAGTGTCGTTTCAAATGAAGTTATTATTAAGATGTGTCTGCATCTAACATTCTGTATGGATAATATTGGCTCAAATCACAACCATTATGAATGCTTTAATATGGACACCAAGAATAATAGTATGGGCTGTAGCCTATTCTGGAAAGTTGTCCTCATCTTTTAAAATGAATTTGGTAGGATATGAACCAGTAATGATTTACCAGTCTTTTGAGTACTGCCAGATTTTGAAATTTATAGGCCTGGCTCAATTCATACCATACTTTTCCAGCACAGGAGTAATTAGCTCCTGACACCAGGCTGTCGTCGCTCTGATTCACGGCGAGAAGAATCCGATGAGATAGGACTTTAGGCCTTAATACACAATTAACATGTACACTAATTCTCTTTTTGAGATTTAGAGTGTTGGGTGGTTTATGGTCATGAGAAAAATAGTGCAATCATAACAATCTTAAGCAAACAATGTACTGTACTCCATTCCATAATTATTGTAGGTACGTACTGCAGCTGAGTTAAGGGCTAGTAAGTTGTGAATTGGGTATTAGCCTATTTATAACTTTTATGTTTACTAAACCTTTCATGTAATATATTAATAACAATTTGATACCACACTGTTTTTCTGCTATACTTTATTTATATCTTCTTTATTCTGAGTATCCTGTTCAGTAGATATCTACAGTTCTCCCAGAGGGCCACGTTAAGCTCTTAAAAACTAAGTCTCATAATGAGACTGAGACTTTAGGAGTGCCGTTGTTTTCTGCCGGGCACTCCCTGCGTAGTACTATTGTCGCACGACCAATCTAACTCCGCTCCCCCTGAGCACTACACGACGCGATGCCGTTTGCTGATTGTCGGTGGCAGTCTTAGCAGATGTCATTAAGAACAATCTGTCGCGCACTCGTCATTGCGAGTGCCCGGCTTTAGTCTTGAGAAAAAGTCCAACCCGGGACCCTGGGACTGGAAGGCAAGCTTCTTAAACCACCAAGCTATTCAACTCAACTGGAATTCTGATGATCAGGGATAAATTACTAATATGTCACATTACACACCTTGTCAAATTAAACTACCAATTAAAAATGAGAGATGTAGATTGAAGGCACTAAACCAAATAATTCAGAGTGCTTCATTATCAATGTAATTACCTTTGTTGTCAGCTGCAATAAAACCCAAAATATTTTTGTGCCGCAGCATAACAGTTTGGTAAATCTCTGCTTCTCGGAACCATGACTTCTCCTCACGTGTTGAGAAGACTTTTACAGCAACTGCCTCATTACGCCAACTTCCCCGGTAGACCTCACCATAACGTCCTTTACCGATACACTCCTGTATAGTAATCTGCCGAGCAATCGTACGTTGGACAAGAAGAGGAAGTCCTATTGATGTCAAAATAAAAGGCAAATCGATGTATAGTTTTTACAATACAAACAAAAATTGAAATAAACTTAATAAACAATTGACAATGGATGTGGCTCATAATGCATTCTTGCCAATTTACAGAATGGTAAGCTCAGTGTTATACAGAGTCACTGAATATTAACCCTCTTGAGCCTGGATTATTTTTGCAGTGCAAACCCTCGAGTCCCGGATTCTTTTGCAGTGTAACAAGTTTTTATGCGTTTCTGAGTGTATGCCTTTCAGATTAATATTTTGGAACTTTCTGTATTTTTTACAAAAAAATGTTTCAAAAACAATGTTCCTTATAGAATAAGCTTCATATTTTTTGGATTTTTTTTCTAGGTGAAAAGTAGGTGTAAAAAAAAAGAGTGCTAATAAAAAAATAACAAAAAAATGCCTATAGGGAATAGGCCTACAGTACAAGCCTAGCCTTGGCCTAAATCGTCTGCAAAAAATTGTGAAAAAAGAACAATTAGCAAAATATACTAATAACAAAATAATAAAAACATTCATAATAGACATTGTTATATTATTTGCACAAACATGCATATAAATTTATAAGCACAAGCTTTCCATTCCAATCTGTTGACTATACCGTATCCTCTCTAGGCCTAGGTCCATAATCAATTCATCAACATCACCACCACCGTCATCAAGTTTTCAAATCAACATTTCCAAAAAAATTTCACACAGCATGATATCAGTTTTTCTTTTAATTCCAAAATAAACAAGCTTGACGCATGTGTACAAAAAATTTCAAAAGTTTTGGAGCCAGAATATACACAGAACAGCGATTTGAAAACAGCCTATTTTTCGTTAGTAAATTTTGACTGCGGTTGAAGTTGGGTAGCCTCAACTTCAAATCCATTTTGATTGGAGTTGAAGTTGGGATCAAGAGGGTTAAGTCATACTGACAGATAGATGTGTGTGGCTGCCACTAATAGCAATAGTAATCAAAATTACGGATTTAAAGCTCAAAATCTTAAAACACAACAATATTCTATATTCATTTCCCATAAAAAAAAAATAATTAAGTTAATTTTTTAAACGTTCCTTCATACGCATTATATATTGTCAAAACGTTTCATACATTTAAAAAGTTTCAAATGGTCTTTGATCTGTTATGCATTAAAAACACAATCAATTGAGAATCTATAATTGTCATAGTTATTAATATCCAAGATAGAAACTGGACCTATGACTACAGTAGTATGAAAGTCACAGTTTGATACTGGACATATAACTACTATAAAAGAGTCACAGTTTGATTCAAGTTTGATAATTCTTCTCGCGTATGCATTGTAAATCATATTGATTTACAAATTACAGTTTGATATTAATATCTACATAATGGAACGCAGGGGTTTACTCATTCTCTGACAATGTTCTAACCTGCGATCAAAGACAGGATATCAAAGGTTTCCATACAGACGTCTAGCATGATGTCAGTTTTTTTTAAATTCCAAAATAAACAAGCTTGACGCATGTGTACAAAAAATTTCAAAAGTTTTGGAGCCAGAATATACTGTACACAGAACAGCGATTTGAAAACAGCCTATTTTTCATTAATAAATTTCGACTACAGTTGAAGTTGGGTAGCCTCAACTTCAAATCCATTTTGATTGGAGTCGAAGTTGGGATCAAGAGGGTTAAGTCATACTGACAGATAGATGTGTGTGGCTGCCACTAATAGCAATAGTAATCAAAATTTCAGATTTAAAGCTCAAAATCTTAAAACACAACAATATTCTTATATTCATTTCCCATAAAAAAAAAAAAAAATTAAGTTAATTTTTTAAAAATTCCTTCATACGCATTATATATTGTCAAAACGTTTCATACATTTAAAAAGTTTCAAATGGTCTTTGATCTGTTATGCATTAAAAACACAATGAATTGAGAATCTATAATTGTCATAGTTATTAATATCCAAGATAGAAACTGGACCTATGACTACAGTAGTATGAAAGTCACAGTTTGATACTGGACATATAACTACTATAAAAGAGTCACAGTTTGATTCAAGTTTGATAATTCTTCTCACGTATGCATTGTAAATCATATTGATTTACAAATTACAGTTTGATATTAATATCTACATAATGGAACGCAGGGGTTTACTCATTCTCTGACAATGTTCTAACCTGCGATCAAAGCATTGCGTGGAGCTTTGCGTTTAAATCCCCACGCTGATGTTAAAGTGTACTGTAGGCCTATAAATGCCTTACTCGATACCATTGTCACCACGTTAATAATTAGAGGGTGATTGGGTTTCATATAGTTACCGGCCCAGTAATTAAATAAGGGGAGCTGGCGAGGTGATCGCTGGCATTCTGATGCGAGGGGGTGGGCGTTGGTAATAGTGTTACGTCACGATACCATGTGATGCTACTCCGTTGCTATCCGACGCCATTTTCCCACTGACAAACCATTGATCCCAATTTCTAACGTAATTATTAAGAAGCTGTCTCTTATACACATCTAGATGTGTATAAGAGACAGGTTATTAATATCCAAGATAGAAACTGGACCTATGACTAGTATGAAAGTCACAGTTTGATATTGGACATATAACTACTATAAAAGAGTCACAGTTTGATTCAAGTTTGATAATTCTTCTCGCATATGCATTGTAAATCATATTGATTTACAAATTACAGTTTGATATTAATATCTACATAATGAAACGCAGGGGTTTACTCATTCTCTGACAATGTTCTAACCTGCGATCAAAGACAGGATATCGAAGG
This sequence comes from Anneissia japonica, assembly GCF_011630105.1. NCBI lineage: Eukaryota > Metazoa > Echinodermata > Crinoidea > Comatulida > Comatulidae > Anneissia > Anneissia japonica. The sequence goes on along the minus strand of NW_022728550.1, from coordinate 1,439,927 downwards.
TTTCCATACAGACGTCTAGACAACGTGTTGACGTAAGCACTAACTAGTAAATCTTAAATAACCAACTCACATACAGGATTCTTGAAATGCTACTGCAACAGTCATAAATTTACATAAATTGAAAAAAATTAGATTTAGTTGGTACTGTATGTTTTTGTTTGTAGAATAGTTGCGCAGAGAAAAATGGTACCAATATTTACTGCAGCTAAGACACTAACACAAATAATACTATGAGAAAATGTTTGAATATTGTACAGTATGTCTAATAAATAATAATACCCACAATTTGGGTTGAATAACACATATGTTAATACCGTAGGCTACCGTCTTCTTGATTTTTTTTCTCTATCCAACACTTAAGACTAATAAATCATTTTCCCAAGTTCATTATAGAGCCAACTCTAATAGCTATACACTCAACAAATTAATATGTTGAATATCTTGACCAGACGGAAGGTTGTGGTAAATGCTAATTATAGTGTATGGAAATTTTATGATTATGTACAGACATCCTACTCACTGAAATGAAGACAACAGTTTTATCTACAGTATATAGTTAAAGTGATAATAATTAAAAACAATAAAATAAAACTTTACAATTAATTATTATTAATATTATGTCCTTATTATACAATCCCTATAGTGCCCCGGTATTCAACCTACGACCCGCCAAAAAATTTGATCTGGCCCGCTACATTGCTCAAAAATAAATTATTTTCCTGGTCAATTTTCAGTTATTATTGCAAAAGAATTTGCTAAAGAAGTGGAGATGACATTCACATGAGTAAAATGTGTTACTTAATCTCAGAACTTAGACATACAGGAAAACGTTGGAATTAATAGGAATATACTGTAATGACCCATACATTTTTGAAGAGAATAGGAATGCCACTGTCACCCAGTCTGGCAATGTTAACAAGTGTCATGGCTTTTTCCAAGTGCAGTACTATCTACAGTAGTGGCCAGCAGCTTAAAAAGGTTAAATACCCGGGCTATAGTGTACCTACCCAAATAATTTTAAAGTGGAAATAAAAATGGTAATTTTATGCACTGATGTATTGTTATTACTGGTACATATTTTGTCAAAATTACCAGTCATGAAATGTTCCTTAACAATGTTTAAAGGGAGCTCACCTGACAATCCATATTGGTATTCACTTAAAATTTATAAAAATATTATTGGTAAATATTACACAATATATCAATAACATCTAACAATACTCTGGAATTAGACCTTTGAAAAACAACTACCTGTAGAACATAACTTTACTAATTGAGACAGATCTGCAATACCGCAATATTGCGGTAAGCATGCTGACATGGGTTTGTCTGAAAGGGTCGATACGCCAATTACCCCGGCTTACTTTAGACCATCTCTTAATATTTCAGTAACGGTTACTGGCTTGCTCTGTTTAAAAGGGCTATAATACCGCCATTGGAAAGGGGCAACTTGATATTGTGGCAATCACGCCGGAGTTTGCACTTAACAAGGAGGTTAAAGTTTAAAACAATTGAGCGCTGTAGTATTAACATTTTCACTTCAACATGAAACTTCTAGATCAAAAATATTATATTGATCTTTTTCTTGGGGGGGGGGGGGGATAATTTTCTTTTGTTTAACCAGTGAAATAAATGTTACAAACATGCAACGTTAAGATAAAATACATAAATATGTATGTAGTATGTAATTACGTTAAGATATTATATTGATCGTTTTAGAAGCGATAAGAACCTAGCACACTTAGCCTAGCCCATGGCCAGCAGCTAGCTAGCAGGTAAACACGTGCGAGTAGCTCACTTTTCTCGCACTGGTAACGCTTGTTAGATCGTATCTTGTAATAATGTTTGTCATGTTTTGGAAGAATGGAGCTGTTGTACTTTGTAAAATTCTGTCGCATTTTATAATACTTCAAATGACTATTTTCTTACAACCTTTTGCAGTTTTTGAGGAATTAAATAAAAACTTGTGTTAATGATTGTTTGGTGTGAATACCAAGAGATTAAAGGTCCCACTGTCTGTCATATTTTCGAATCATTTTAAACACTGTACTCTGTTCTTTGATAATGCTACAGTGTTTTTGATGGATTAAATAAAATATTGGTGTGGATGTGTGATAAAGATGTCAAAAGTCACATGAAAAATAATATTTTTCATTTAATGTATAATAAACCAGCGTTGTATGATAGGCCTACTATGCAGCATTTTAGAAGGAAGCGAGTTATCTGTTAATAACGATAACACGCAAGGAGCAGGATTTGAAGGTCAGAGGTCATACAGTGTTACATCACGTTACCACGTGTTACTACTCTGTTGCTATTGGTGACACAAAATGTGTTTAACCAACGCCATTTTCTCCACCACAAACCATTGATCCCAATTTCTAACGTAATTATTAAGAAGTTGTATCTTAACTTTTCTTTGTAAATGTTAATTGATGATTAAATGTGTGTTCAATAACTAATATAATGCGAACTTTTTGTGTTTTTAGTACATTTTGATGGTAAATTATTAGGTTTTAAAATTCCCATTCCAGAAAGTTTATTCTAAACCATTAAGATTATGAAGTCATTCAGGCGTAATGAACGGTAACCAACGTCCACAGGGCGCCATCTGGTGTTGTGACGACACACAACTGTAGTACTCTATAGGGCTCATTTGAAAAAAAATACTGCATTTTTAAATGTGAATGGCAACTACAAGGAGAATTTTCAAGGTCAGAAATCACTGTGTATAATTTTGAAAATGTTAATAATTAGAAAAATTACCATTTTTTTGTATTTGTACACATCTCAAAACAGTGTGATGATGTAATATCACAAACCAACAGCAATCATCCCCACAAAAATCTCTAAAGTTTCATTAGAACTTTGGCTCCGTGGCAAGTTTACAACAGTAACCATGCAAGTAATAATAACTGTATGTAATTGGGAGATGTGCATAAATATTTTGAGTTGTAATGGACTAAACAAATCTTTTTAAAGCCAGCACTAGATGGGCAACACAAAAATGTTTTTACCTTACTTAACCTACACATATTTGCACCTGATATTAATGTCATTTATGTCCATAAAAAGCATTAAGAATGTAAACTATTATTATTAAACATGTTAAAGGCTGTATGAGATACAGCATGTGTTTGTACAGTACAGTACTGTAGCCACATGTCCATCACAATAGGATGAATACAAACTTTTAGACTGCCAGTTTCAATTTTATTTAATACAAAATAAAACATATGTAATAACTAATAAAATAAAAGAAAATAAAAGATAACTCACCAGAGCCAGATCCTGGAAGAGTGGGATCAATGATATCTATTAAGCTTGGACCTCCATCTAAAAATGGATGGGGGACTTCTGCGCTGTTAATCATAATCCTGGGCAAGTTATGGTGAAAATGACGGGCGACTAATATAATCATGATGAGGATACACACAAAACATATCGGCACAGCAATAATGGCGGCAAGCTCTAAGGTGTCAAACTTATTCCCTGTTCCATCTTCATTAGAATCTAATAATTAATTGGAAATACTTTTGAATGAGAATAACATACATTTTGAACACTTTGAAAATCACTAATGTTCAATAGTCAATGGTCATAGTACTTTCATGTACCTGTAACTGAAATACCACAGTTTTGCATATATAATATTCATTTGTCTTAAATATTTGTAAAAAATATCCCTTTCCCACAGATACAATAGAGCATGGTTTTCAAAGTAGAAAAATTGTGTATACCGTAGCACTTCGCACTCCAGTGTTCAGGGTCAACTGAATTATACATCTTGTCAAGATGGTGCAAATGTTGCATCTAGGTAGAAGTGCGATAGTGCCACCAATGTGTTATAAATTATTATATTATTATTAATTTACATCTTCATCAAAATCTGTCATAGCACACTAAAAAATGAAAACTTTGTACTACGATATCACTGGACAACAAGCAACGCTGATTTCATCTATAAAAAGTTGAAAAATCATGCACTAAAACATCATTTTGGTCTATAGAGAATTAAATATCAATGCGCCTGGATTGGATGCTATATTAAAATATTGAGTTGGAAAAGGACTTTAGGATTAAATTAGTGTTATAACTTTGGCAATTTAGTGGGATTCCTCAAAATTAAACCATTTATCAATTATTTAACTGTTGATTGACAGATATACATAATTAATAATTGATCTATTATTTAATAGATTGAATTGGTGAAAAATATTTATTGGTCCGCACGAAGCGCTGACCCAGAGCCTCACTGCTGTTCTTCTTCTTGCTACTAAAACTTTAAAAACTTTAAAAGTGTCCAGCTTCGCCAATTTTGAACGGATGTGCATGAAACTTTGTACACATAAACTACAGGTCCACAAACGTTCATTGCCCTTTTTTTAAGTTTGTCCCCAGGGTTCCCCCTACACCTACAAAACAAAACAGAGGATTCAAACAATAAAAGCGTCCAGTTTTGAACGAACATGCAGGAAATTTTGTACACATATTTAATTAGAGGTGATTTCGTTCATCGCCCTTTTTTTAAGTTTGACCCCATGGTTCTCCGACACCTACAAAAAAAAACAGGGGTTTCAAACATTCAAAGCGTCCAGCGTCAACAGTTTTAAACATAGGTGCATGAAATTTTGTATACATAAACTAGAGGCGATTTCCAAAAAAATGTTCCTCGCCCTTTTTTTAAGTTTGACCCCAGGGTTCCCTCTACACCTACAAAACAAAACGGGTTTCAGCAAGGACTGTACATTACTGCCATTTACCACTACTGTAATAGTGCATGTCGCATGAATGGCGCGGTCGGTTAAGGACGTGTTCTAAACTTAAGGTCGCAATTCGAATCCCATATTTAGCAAGTTTGAATCACATATTTAATTTTTTTTTTATTTTGTCAAACAGTTCTTCATGTTCATTAAAAAAGACCAAGGCGCGATTTGAACTCGCAACCTTCGGTTAAGGAGGTGTTCTAAAGAACTTAAGGTCGTCAGTTCGAAACGCATCTTGTATTAAATTTTTTTTTTCAATTTAAAATTTTTTTAACTTTGTACAAATGATCATTCTAAAATAATGTTTTTGTTTTCTTGTACAAATAAACATTCTAATTAATTAAAAATTACTGTAAATTATTTCCATTACCACTAACAGGGCACGTAGCATGAGTGGTGCGGAGGAAGTGTTCTCAAGAACTTACGGTCGTGAGTTTGAAATGTGTCTTGGTATTCAATTTTTTTTCAATTTATTTATTTATTTAAATTTAGAAAAAATGATCATTCTAAATAATGGTTTTTTTTTTGTTTTTTTTTTGTACAAACAAACATTCTAATTATTTAAAAATTTCTATCAAGTTAGCTCTTCCAAAAAAAACCCAATCTAATAACTTGTGGCTGTACCATATTTATGCATGAGGAACACTCAGACATTGTGAGTGTTCGCTCTTGTTTTAATTACCTATGTATGAAAATATCTATCCTGGTAATGGCAGGTTTTATGTTAGAAATATTCTGTTGAACAATTGTAATAAAATATTTACAAAAATTGATCATTTAAACAATTGAACTATTGTTACCTTTACACATTTGTTCACATAATTCTTTTGTTTTGAATCGATTGTCATTGCCTCCACATCCAGAATATGAAAATTGTACACAGCGTTTAGTTTCGGGTAAGTAAACATAGCGTACTGTTTCTATACCTTCGCATTTACCACTGTGTACTGGTTGGTTACAAACAACTGAAAGAGAATAAGATTGGCTTTATAAAAAGTTAATAATAAAAAAATTAATAATTACTATTTAATATATGTGGCGGTGACGATGCATGCGCAATGAGTAACAAAATGATGAAATAATCAAATATACCAATCATCGGGCCGTTCTCATAGTCGTTGTCAAGGAGAGCTTGGGTTTGTATACGTGAAAAAAACCTGATTTTAATTGGTGAAAATAAAGGCTATCACAATACTGTAGATTGACCAGTCATAGTCAAACTTATAAAATTAGCTTTATAATGATGCTAAACATGACATGGCTGGCTTTAAAACGTGGTCGGTAGTAAGGATGATTTCGCGAGTGTTTTATAGGGTAGACAAAATGTAATTTTTCAAACTTCCAGGTTATAGCGCATCTCCCTAAAATCATGATTTTGGGCATACAGTATTAAGATAAATAATAAAACCAGAGCCTTGCAGGTGTCAACATTCCTATGCATGATACATGACTTTATCAGAAAATATAAGGTTGGGTCAAATTTGTGGTGGTTTAACGTGAACAACTCAGGAGGAGTGAGTTTTTATGGTCCAAAATAGTGATTTTTGACCACATTGTTGATGTTTGATAGGCAAATTAAGTTAGTAGAATCAGAAAAAAAAAAAAATTTTTTTTTTTAAATTTTGTAGGCCTATGTAGGTATACAGTATTATTTTTATTTTACAGTACAGTAGAAACCCTCAATTACGAACCCCGATTTAACGAATTCCCGATTTTACAAACGTAAAATCAAGATGACGACGTCATGAAAAGTAAAGTGAAAAATTTTTAAAAATTTTTTTAATCTGCTCAAATTGTAACTGTTATTAGCATGCTTACAACACAACATACCATCAGTACTATGTAATTCTCAAGTGAAGGAGGCCCTCTAATGGGCCTCTTCAAACTCAGTGTTTATTATGGCTTCACACATGTGCATGCGACAAATTTTACTTCTCTTTTAATCATGGTTTCAAAGTCAACATAGTGCTTGATTGTTTTATTGAATGATCAATATATATAAGTATCTATTGAAGTTGTGTCGGAGTAAAATCCACAATCTAGGTATTTAAGAAGATTAAAAATGTCCAATTAAAAACAAATTTTTTGTAGGGCCTAGATTGGGATCAGAATGCTTAGAAACTGTTTACTCTAGGCATATGCCCCCTCAGACTTAGCTGCGTAGGCCTGTGGGCCTAGCCTAGGCCTAGTTTATGCCAGTGTAAGTAGTACCAGAGCAAATATATAGGAAGTTGGGTCAACCCTGATTTTACGAATACCCGCAATTACGAACGGTTCTGGCCACATGCTGTACGTAATTGTTTGCTGTGGTAGCGAAAATGTTGGCCTATAATAGGCCTAATTAATACAACAACTGTGATACTTTTATCACTATGGATTGTTTTCAACTTTCGCAGGAACGTATTCAGGGTGGCGCTGCTTCCCTCCTCTCCCCCTCCCCTCACCCCTTTGTACACAGTTTTAATACAAATTGGTTGCTTAAATCACTCAAACTCTTTAATAATGATCAACAAAACTTAAACTTATGAAGTAAACAGTTTGGGTCAAATGTCTGTGTAAAAAAAAAATATATATAGGCAAAAATAAAATAACAGTAAAAACAATATTTGGTTTTATTTCAAAATTATTATTTACTAAATGTAGTGTCAATAAACACAATACTTTGTATGTTAGTACTGTTTGTACTAGTATGCTAACTGACACCTTGATATTTTCCACAATGGCAATGTGGGCCAGGATGACAAGATTGAGTGCAATGGGAATAAAGTGATGGATGGCTAGTTAGTAAACTAATTCCAAGGGTACCATTAGGCATGTCACTGTCAGTAAAACAAAATGTCGGATGAAGTCCTGAAGATGTCTACACACACACATACATAAACACACACGCAAAAGTGAATACAATAGTTCCTATTGCATTACTGTACATGCATAGGAACTGTTGAGTAAATTTGATTATATAATATTTAAACTACATGATTCTGTTGAAAACTTGATTTGTGCAAATATTGACCTCTACCATTGTTTTGGCCTATGTTCCAAAACGGCCAACTAGACTAGAAAAAAAATCTGAAAAAAATGAGTTAGGGGGAGTGGAATGTTAGAAGCAATCCACATAGCCAGATATCCTAATTAACCCCTTCTGGTCACCCTAAGCCCTGTTGACACTTGATTTTACTCCTTGTATACAAATGGCGGCCATTTTGAAAAATGGCTGCCATGCGCATAAAATTGAAACTAAATAATCTACAGAAATGATTTTGGTGTCTAAACTCATAATTTCTAGACAGGCAACAATCTAGACATATAAAAACTACTGTCACTCAAGCCAGAATGGAACATAATTAAAAAATAGGTCTAAAAATAATCGCAAAATATACTTACTTAAAATGTACTAAAATAAGAATGAGTATATAAGCTAGTTTTCTATGTAATCCAGATAGATTTTTGAGCAAAAATAGATTTTATTTACTAATTTTATCCTTTTTACTGCGCTGAATTCAAAAAAGTTAGGTGCCATTTTTTTCCCAGAGTCATCGGCCGCCATTTTGAATTTCAAGATGGCTGACGCACCACATAAAACATGGTCATGATTGGTGTCAATGGAAAGCAGTGGCGGATCCAGGGGGTTCAAGGGGTTCGGACGAACCCCCCTCTGTAAAGAAACGTAACAAAATACTGTTGGTTCCTGGCTTACAAAACGCATTACCAACCGTTTCTCGCGCATTGTGCGGGACGGTCCCGCTTCAAAGTGATTTTGGATGTAACACGCATTTGGCGGAAACACATGCGTGATCTTAAATTTGTCACGCATTTAGTCCATGCATGACGACGAATAATCACGAATTCAGGGAAAATATATTTAAAATTAGAAGAAATTAGAAGAAAACTACCAAAAGTTAAAAGAAAAGAAGCTTGTTATTTTTATTATATTTAATCTTGAATGTTCTAATTTCTTAATTCATTTTTAAAAAAATATTTTAAATACAAAAGAATTTGTTTCTGTATTAGTTTCAACAAAGAAGTTTCTGTAATATGGGAGAATTTTTTTTTTCTTTTTTTTTTTTGTTCCTGTTTTCAAAATGTCTGTCTACTTTTAAATTTTGATTTTTAATTGTGTATAGAAGATGAATGTGCATGTTTTTTTGTACGCAAGCTTGTCTTTGAGTCGGGTTAACTCACTATAATCTAAAAAAAATATAATCTGCTATCAAAAAACTCCAAATATTAAGTTCTGGTTATATCTGCAAAAGCCTGGGAAGATTTTTAAATTTAGTAGACTCAAAATAGAGGTGGTTTGAGGCTTTACTTTACAGAATATAGCACTATTACGGTAGCTACTTGCCACCTGCTAATTTTCCCCACTGATTTTTTTTTTCTACCTGGAGAGCTATTCCAGGCCCAGGCTATTCCCCCCCCCCCCATTTTTTCGATGCATTGTTCCTCTTAGTTTTCCCTATTGATTTTTTTCCATCAGGTTAGTTTCATTATACTTTATAAGAGAGAACATATTTTTTTATTTTTATTTTGTGTTTTCTCTATATCAATTAATTATTGTCTAGTCATTGTAAGGTTACACTAAAAAAGTATGCCGATGATACAAAAGCGTTATTCAATCAATTGACTGATTGACTATTGATGCATTCGCAATACCGTATTGATGAAGCCCAAATACACATTGTAGAAACGTTTTGAAAGTTTAAATCCGGTTTTACATAAGAAATACAGGAAAGAAAACAGGATATCTTTATACAGTAACATGCTTCCTCTTTTGGAATTTCGATATCACCTTTTTCCTAGTCGTTCTATATACCCATATTTCATCCACAAAAAAACACTCTTACTATTTCTGTACTTCTACAGTACTTAGGAGGTCAATGCCCATTAGTGATTCTCTTCTACGATACGCCTACTACTGAAAGGTCCACTGATTAATCGCAGATGAGAAAGTATAATACATACTCCAAGTATTGAAATACACGCCATCGTGTTGGGATTCAATATTTCGACATTAATTATGTCATCATACGCCTACTTTTATTTCAAATTGTGTGTTACGGTTGGTAGCAAATACGCCTATATCATTAAATATATTTCATTTAATTAATGTTATTTAATTTGTTTATCAGAAAATTAGGTTAATTTATGTTTTATAAAGTATGGGTAGGCCTATTATATATATAGGCTTAGCCCAACTAGCATTTAATTAAATACATTAGAAACACTGTTTTGGCTCGACGTCGTAATAATTATGTACGAAAGTGTATTCTTCAGGCCTATCAGTTCATCGATCTATGGAAGAAAGAATCCAACTACTCAATAATGTTGGAATATAGAATACATGCCAAGTTGGAGATAGCTAGAGGCTTGAGATTTTAACAGGAAATAACACAATTGACATGAGTCGAGGGCCCGTCTAAGGGCCCCGAAAAATTTTGGGCTTAGATGCTCTCTGGGTACTCTGAATATCTCTAGTGCTGAAATTAAACCTTAAAAATGAGTACCTATAACAGGAACGATAGAATAATCTCACTACAATAATTATAATTACAATAATTATAATTACAATAATAATAATAATAATAATAATAATAATAAAAATAATAATAATAATAATAATTAATAATAATAATTTAATACTGGTTGCCTTTTTGCCCTTTAAACCTGTTTCATTTTGCTGTTATTGTGATGTGGGTCTATTTGTTGAAAAATGTTTAAATGTTGATTGTTTATATTTTTTTGCTTGAACCCACTACTTTTATAAAATTCAACCAATTTTGAGTGATGAATAAAGAATGATTTGATTTTATTTGAATCGGAGACCTACAGTACCGGCCAGTTGTATTGCAAAAATCCCAACGCGTTTTACCCGTTGTCGTTGCGTTGCGTTTGCGTTGAGTTGCATTGCGTTGAAATGAACGTTGAGAGTACATTGTTTATTTAACGATGTCGTGTTCGCGTGTCAATAATTGGTGATAGTTAATTC
>NW_022728550.1:1428256-1428794 GCF_011630105.1 Anneissia japonica | reverse complement strand
TCTGAGCTCTCAACGATGTCAACAGTTTCAACGACAACGCCAACGAAAACGCCAACGCGTTGTCAACGAAAACGCAACGGGTTGAATGCGTTGAATTTTTGCAATAAAACTGTCCGGTACTGTAGGATCCCCACGTTTTAGCGTGCACAGGCTACCACCAGTTTAGGCAACTGAGCTAAGCTGCTCTGCTACCTGGTTATAAATCTATAAGGTACCATTCCAATATTTAATAATAGGCTCTATTACAGTAACACTAGTAAAATTCAGAGACGGACAAAAATTTACTTTCGCCATAATACAGTACAGTCATGAAATATTGCACTTTTACCTGCGCGCAGGCTTCGTAGATACATCGTAGCCTGAAATAAACAATCTAACCTGCGCGCAGGCTTCGTAGCCTGATATACACAATCTAAGCAAGGCTACGCGAAGCGAACCTACGAAGCAAAAGCATGTTGTTTATTTGTATGTGCAGAAAGACTGCTGCATCTTACTGGAATAAACAATGTATTGTTTGATAATTTGTGAATGGCAAACA
>NW_022728550.1:1426508-1428238 GCF_011630105.1 Anneissia japonica | reverse complement strand
AGTTTAGACCGTTAATTTAAAGTGACTTCATGGGAGTCTCCTCTTCCACTCGCTGTCCACGACAGGAACTTGTTTGTACTGCTGTATTATTTTTTTTAATTAATTAGCCTAGGCCTAGCTTATTTTTCATTTACAATTATTTTACCTCATTATGTCAAAAAAACGATGTCCTCAATGACAATACACACATGTGAAAAGATTGTTTATCAAATAATATTTTGTAGTCTTGATTTAGTAAGATAAATAATAAATATAAAGGAGAATTAACGTCCGTTGGTTGTAACATTACCGAATGTCACATGGAAAACCCAATGGAAAATAAAACTTAGCCAGCATAAGACGTCAGAGTGCGCGCCAATCAGAACACAGTAAAGTGTGTTAAAGGTGAACCTCGTGGCAAATGTTGAAAAGCTGTGAGCAACAGTGAGTAAAAAACAGAGTAAATGCGGTCTAGCATGACTAGCCTTAATTCGGCAAGGTAGTGATTTCTATACTTCCATTTAGTATTGGATCGCTTTGCAGGTTGTTCTGCTTCAAATTACGGTAAACAATAAACAACGTGATCTGTAAATCGTAATAATTGTACATGATTTGTCATCAGTATTATTTAAAAGAAGAAAATTCCTACTACCAGAAGAATAATATCAGATCAAAATTCTTCGAATTGGAAAGATTACCAGTATAACTACTGTCTGCTCTCCTCCTCTATAGGGGAAAATGTAGGCCGTACGTAAGCCCAAATTACATCGAAATTCGAACATACTTAATGCCCACTAGGGTACCCACCCAGCTAGCGAACTAAACACAGTTTTAAAACATGATCGATTTAATAATAAGGTAGGATATAACAAAACAATAAAGTTCTAACATTGTTTATTTAGTAAATTACAACATTGCTTACGTGTTGAAAGCTGGTAAACTATATTTCAATATTGTTTACGCATTGATTATCAGCCCGACGATCTAGCCTACGATCATTGCAAAGCTAATTAAAATAACAATGACCTTCGTAGTGGTTCGTAGCTACGTTCCAAACGGTATCTACGAGCAGGCTACGAGTGGTTACGCGCAGATACGAAGCGATATTTCCTGACTGTACTGTATATTGTACAGCAAGCCTACTACTTCTGGATCACTTTTTCTTCAGGTCATCTAATAAGCTTGAAAATATCAATATAAAGACGTTTGAGTAACAAAACTCATTGATTGTTTTTAATAAATTGTTACTTTAATACCAAAAAATATGTTGCTCTGAAACATGATAAGGCCAATCTGAATAAAATGACCCGATCGTCCTTTAAAGTCCAATTGATGATGTTGCAGGCGTTTATCATCCAAATATCTGAATTATTAGTAGACCTTTAATGTATACATTATTTTAATCGATTTCAACATGCTGTGTATAATATTTAATAATAGGCCTACTATGATGGATAACCATGTATTTCATTCTTTATTCACTGACATGTTTAAAGTCTGAGGCGGACTTTAAGGTGCGTAGTTATGCAGCCGTCCGGGGATCATACATTTTTTTTAAAATTAAAAGAAAATATTTTGTCAAAAGCGGTAGTAGGGCCCATCGCCTTTCAGGGACACATTTGAACATGGAGAAAGTAAGCGTTTTTCTAGAAAGCACACAGGCATTACATAACTGGTCAAACCTCCATAGTGGGGCATCCAGGGGCATAGTTTAAAGAACCCCTTCTAATAAATCTGCCAAATATTGTGTT
>NW_022728550.1:1392595-1426482 GCF_011630105.1 Anneissia japonica | reverse complement strand
AAATTATAGAAAATGTTACGTATTGTTAAGGCGTTGTAGGAGAGTGCTGAGTATCAGTGTTACTGTAAGTAAAAGTATCTAACCCTCTCCAGGGCCCATTTGGACTCGGACTTCGCCCAGAAAGCACACGTTACTTAAGGCTTGGTAGTAATGTGTTAGGTAGTAGTAGGAGTGCACCCTGTATAGAAATTATGATTTTAGACACCAACATCATATCTGTAGCTTATTTAGTTCCAATTATATGCACATTTTAGATAAATTTTTCAAAATGGCCCCCATTTGTATACCAGGTAAAAAATCAAGTGTCAACAGGGCTTAGGGTGACCAGGACGGATTAATTAGGATATCTGGCTATATTGACTGCTTCTAACATTCCACTCCCCCTAACTTGATTTCTAGGCCTCTTTTTTTATTTTTTTCCTAGTCTAAACGCGACTTCCGACTGTTTCCCCTTGTCACCGCCACATATTAGGCCAGGTACACACTGCATTAGCATCAATAGTTACTGATGGTCAGCCAACAAATCCATCCACTCTCTGCGAAGACTTATTATTATTATTATATTATTATTATTATTATTTTTATTATTATTTATTTAGGTGCACATGCACCAAGGACTGTCAATAGCAAATATATCACTGTCTTACAGTACTTGTAGGTGGCAGAAGATGTTGTACAATTTCAGTAATTATTATTATTATTAGAATGGGCTACCAGTTTGACCTATCTGAATTCCATTATTAGTAAGAATCACAAGAAAGAACTTTAAATACTTACCACTTGGCAAAGGGGTGTACTCAGGCATCGGAATGTCCAACTCTTCATTACAATAGTCCTGGTCATCGCAGCACTTTTTCCCAAACAAAACAGTGGGAGTGGTTTCTATACAATTGAAATGCTTCTCTGAGCCATTTTTTCCTATAGTCATTAGCTCCTCCTTAAGCATACAAATCAAAGAGGTTTCCAAACTTCCATCCCGTCTCTCTACAAGTTTTGCACACTTCCCTCCTTCTCCAGCATCACAGACATTATTATCACATAACAGAATATTGTTTGGATCATTACATGAACATTTGAGACCTGAAAAAACAGCAATATGAAAAATTTAATATTTTTGTGTATCAACAAATCTGAAAATTAATTTGAAAAAATGGATCACTTGAGAGAAAAACAGAATTTTTTCTACTAAACAAAATATTTACAGGTACTGTATTTATTAGCAATATTAACTGAACAATGTTAGCAGTCACATAGGCCTTGATTATTTATAATAACAGGCGATCTAAATCAACAGAGATCTAGCCATGTAGCATTTATAAACAGTATATGAACGTCCAGTAAGGACTTCAACTGTTTATAAAAAATAAACAAAATCTTGTTATGTAGGATAAATTTTGTTACCCTATTGTTTACCTTGTGCTTAACTCCATGCGTGGCTACCGCGAGGCTAACATTCTGCGTGACAACGCAACGCAACGTCCACACCACGACCGTCACACATGGTGTGAAGGCGGTACTGTGTAGGTTGCAAATTAGAGGGTTAGTTTTATGTTAAAAGATTGAAGATTGAATTGATACTTTGAAAAATTAATAAAATTCAAAAGGGTCTTGAATTGGAAGAAAGTTATTTGTCTTCTACGCACTCTTATTTATATTCATTTACATTTTTTACTCTAAAAACAACCAAAGTAAAGCTAAGTTTAAGTTTATACCAACATACAGGACTTATTCATTCATCATCTGTGTCAGTTTTCAGACATTAATAATAAATAACCATTTTTGCAACAGCTCTATATTTTACGTAGGCCTTCCTCCATCTGAAGACCACTTTTGGGAACAGGGTGTCCTTGGTCTTTAGCAACATTGGTCTCTAATTAGAATAAGAAATATAAAAGACAGTTATCCCTTTGGGACTGCAGAAAAGTGTGAAGGGGTCTTTATTTAGAGAGAGACCTGTATTTAGAAATTTCGTCTAATATTTGTATGTTTGTTTTGGAATAATATTGAGATACATTTTTCGATGACTGTAACAGCATAATGGCGTTTAGTTAGCATTTTCCTAGAATAATGAAAAAACAAGAATACTGTTTTTCTTCCAAGATATCGCAGGGGTCCCCTGCGATATTTGTTTTCACACTACACAAACCTGGCTACAACTTTTCACTAGTTGTTTCTACCCTATTTGCAAAATAGCAGCAGTTTAAAAAAGGATATTATTTACTGTAAACCTTGTTTCATGAACCTACGACTTGCTGACAAGATAATGGCCATGAAATACTTTTCAATGGTTGACTACTTCTCTTTGCAAACTACAGTCTTTGTAACTTTTACCAAATTTGATACTGTAGTAAGCTACAGTACACTGATGATTTCACTTGGCATAATAATCTAGATTTATCTTGACTGGATTATTGCAGTTTATTTATTATTATTGCTAGGTCATTCTGTGTTTCAAACCCACCAATTTTCTGAAAGTTTACAGTACCTCTTACTGAAATTTATTTCTATGCATACAGTAATTATGACCTTATGAAAAATGAAAAAGTATTGTACGTAATGTGCATACAAAGTAGTTCAATATTTTGCATTTTGTACCTTTACAGCACCTTTAAAAATTTGATACAATACAAAGCTGAAAATAAGTACCAGATTTTCAGGTGACACCAATCAACACCACAGATTTACATAACTTTTCGCTGGGGGACATCCAGCAGAGCAGCAGTTAACAAAACAAGCAAATACACTGCAGTTTTTATGCACCCCTACTTTTTTTTTTTTTGTTGCCATTTTGTTTTTCTAAGACTAGGCTACAACATAAACATTGGTAGCTAAACGAAATGCCTCTGGATGTCTTCCCCCAGTGGTTTTAGCAAGTTTCTCAGAAATTATCATTTCAAATATTTTCTCAAATCAGGAACTGTGTATAATTAAACTGGAACCTTGTCACCTAGTTGAAATATCTGGGGAGATTCAGAATGGAAAGGAGCTGACTAGTGGCGTAGGTACGGGCAATGCAGCCAGTCATGGGCAGCACTTGGGCCAGGGACTATGTATTGTTTGTTCACTTAACTATTTTGTACCTTAAAAAACTCCTTTTTATTTTCCATTGTGTTTTTTTTCCCTTTGGCCTTTTTAATTTACAAGGGATCACAGCAGAAATAAGTTATTTTATTTTAAATTTATTTTATGTGTTATCACTGGCATCTTTATCTGATCTTTATTTATTTTATTTTACTTTACCTCTCTTCTTAACATTTTTAATGTATTTTAACTTGTGTGTTTTTATGATGCCAAAAGAAAGAAATAAATAAATACATGATCATTTTAATTACGACTCTTTAAAAGCAATAAAGATGGGCCCGATCGTCTACAATAGCATAGGGCCTAGGCCTGGCACTAACGTTGCTAGGCACCTAACCTACTTCTACTCCTACTACTGCTGGCCTAGCCTAGCCTACTACTTCTATATGCTAGGCCTAGGCTAGGCTAGAATACTTATCATACTATCTCTTCTCTTACCAACTATACACTGTGGAACAATACAGGCTAAGAAAACAGCAAATATGAAATATCTAGGCGGTAGCAATTCCATGACATTCGGTGAATTCTTCAAATATTTTCAAGAAATCAGCGTTCACGAGTACCATTTTAATTCATAAACAAGATGAACACCCACAAGAAATCTCCATTCTTCGCCAAACACATTTCGTTCTTTTATCCTCTTGTGACCTCTGTGTGTGATCGGATGAATATCTAGAGGAAACCAGATCATATCGCGTGTTGTTGTGGTGCAAAGTCTTTGGAACTAGGAATGTCCAAATATTTTGCACTTTTAAACTCCGATTAACTAGGCCTAGGGCCTAGGCCTAGGCCCAGTAACTTTTGAATTATGTTGAATTTTACTTTAATTCTAATCAGACGATTTTGTTTATATCAATGTTACTTGCAAATTTATACGCAAAATAGTTCTTGGGGTTATTCATGACCTTTCAACTCAATAGATAAACAATTCGTAAAAAGGTAAAAACACGAATAATGGCGGTGGCTACCAAGTTGGTGATGGTGTTAAGGCTGAGGTTTTGGCAACAAAAACCATTCTAGATCCTACAGCATATTGTAAATGGGAGAGGAGGAGAACCGTCTGAAGGTATGGTATCTTTAGTTATGTGTTCGACGGAAGTTTGAGAAAGCATAAAAACCCAATGTCTTTTTTAAGCCTAGGTCTAGGCCTGAGGCTAGCCTTGCTAGGCAACGTTGTACCACAGCACAGTGTGTTATTACTACCTACCGGTACTACTGTAGGCCTACTACTTGGTAGGCCCGACTAGGGGCTAGGCCCTAGTAAAATAGGGCCCAGGCCAGGGCCTATTATAGGCTAGTAGCCTCTCCTTCTAGAGAGAGAGGAACGCATATCTAATTAAGAACAGGTTGCTTTATTTATTTAGGCCTAGGCCATTTTGTTTGTTAATACATTTATGTTGTGAATCTTGATAATTTTTTTTCTTTCTTTTTTTAATTATCATTTGCTCAACAAAAACATCAACAATATACACAAAACAAAAATTACATGAATATCGCACAAACGCCTAACGTACATCTTCTTGATTTAGCGTAGCATCCAGGATCCCCACTAAACAAATCTCAACTGTTGTCGTTGACAATTTTTTGTACCATATTTCTTAGCGATTCTGATGTTTGCGACATTTTCCATTGTGATTTCAATAATTGGTTAAAAATAGAAAAATTATGATTTCTTATATTTTTTATGTTCTACACTATATATAACCATGTCTTATCTGAATTTCATCTTTTTTAGCTTCCGTATATTTGTCGCACAACAAAACAAAATATAAATAAGCAGTATCCTAAATTCCTGTGTAATGTGCTTATACTTCACAAATCTTTAGCTTGTTTCTTTTTTCATTTTATTAGAACCTAAGAGATAAAAATAATGTTACCTCGGTAACATTTCCTTTCCAATCAGGTACCTTTCCTCAGACTGATTACAAGTTTGGATTAGTCTTATCCCGGCGTTGGTGTTCAGTTACACCCTCTAACGTCCGCTGTTTGACGGTAGACCATTCCCCTCAGCCCCCCCCCTGGTCTTTACTTTTTGTATATATTGTTAAAAACAAAATAAACCCAATCTTCATCTGGATCGCTTTAAGTGAGGTCACTGAAGTCATGTTGACTTTGTAAACATATAAACTAGTGGTAAAATGACTTGTAAAAAGCTGAAACACCGCATGTAAGTGCTGTTTGGTCTGAAGTTGAACCACTGGTAATATCTTACTTTTTTGATGAATAATAAAGGTGTAGGCGATAAAAACATTTCAAAAAATATTTGCTAAACGTGATTGCTTGAGGTTATTTATATGCAAAATTTTCTCATGAATAACACCTTTGATGGAGAGCACAGCAGATGCTCGTTCTTTGCTGGCAGACAATCAGCTAGAAATGTTAGGCCTACAGTAGTATGCGATTTTCGGTTGTCTTTCCAATACGATTTGTAGGCCTAGAAAACTTCCTTTACAAATGAGCCTGTTTTAAAGCCTGGCTCGCTGTCTGCAGCTCAGACAAGCAGCACTTTATTGGCCTAGAACTCGCTCTTTGTTCGAACGAAGGCATGCCTACAGCCAAGCAGCTAGAAATGTTAGTAATACTGTAGTACAGTGCGACTAGGCCTATACGATAATTTTTATTCTATACATATTCGTCATGGCGATTAGTCTTTGTATTGTATTGTTTTTACAGTGCAAGTTCGGGATCAGTGTGATGCATGGACCGCGGGTGTGCAGCGGCGGTTGAATATCTTTCACAGTGAGTTATGGTTGGGGTTAAAACATTAAGAAGATATTTCATGGTCCATGGATCGCACCTGATCCCACTTTTTGTCAATAATATTTTCCCCGGTATTTTTCTAAACACAACACATTCTTTGCTGTTACGATGTCACTTGCTATTTCATATTGCTTTTTTACGTGTATTAACGGTAGGATAATATTTTCCTAAACAACACATTGCAAATCCCTGTGAGTTTGTTATATCAAGAAGCATACTCAAAGTTAACATGCAGTTGTATTTACAGTTCAAGGGAAATCACAAAGACTTTTGTTGTTAATATAATTCTGGAATTCAGTGTGATTTGATGCAGAAAAACACATTCTTTGCAAAGTTTCTGCAGTGTACTGTGTTTGCTATTTGTGTTTTATTTTTTTTTTACTGGAGATACAGTATATTATGAATGTTGGCTTCCCATGTCTTTTTTTGCCATATTTTCAGTTCATTAACCTGAAATGATAAAGTATAGAATGCAAAATTAATTATTTGATGGTGAAAAATTAGTAAAATATGGAAATGACTATAGATTTTTTTTAATTAAGATTTACATACCTTAAGGGCACCCTTGCAGTATTATTGGTTTACAAATTTGCTGCCTAAAGTTTTTAGGTCAAGGTCAGTCTTATATATTTTTTGATGTAGCTCAAATTCATTACGGATGATACATACTTAGGACATTGTAAATATTATGTTTAATATGCTGTTGATATCAATTAAGGTCAAAGGACAAATGTTGCAGGGGTCATTATTATGCATAATCACAAGGCGCATAATTTAAATCAAAAACCCTACTAAGTAAATTTAGAGGTATATACAGCTAGTGCAAAATAGTGAATTACGATTATTTTTTGTAAACACACACACATAGGACCAACCTAATTTTTTTTCTAAATCGTACCTGTACAGTACATTGCTCCACGATCTCCTCCCCCACCCCACCCCGATATCGTTATATCTAAACTAAAAGGAGAATACTTTATGCCTAGGTCTTTGTAATTTTTTTCAACTTTTGTGTTATATTTAGAAAACTTTTGAATTACTATACCTCGTATTTACAAATTGTAATTTATAATAGCTAACAATATAGACTACAGCCCTGGCACATTATTTACAAATTGTAATTTATAATAGCTAACAATATAGACTACAGCCCTGGCACATGTCTAGTTTTATTAAGTTGTCATAAATGTGCAAAAGTTCATAACCCACTAAATCTCTGTTCATGTTTTTAGGTTGTTTCCTTTTGCAAGTGGCTTCTTTTACTTGCCTTTTCTCCAATTCACTTTTTTTCCCCAAAATTTTAACATCCCAATTAGTGACCTGATTAATCTGGACCATGTAGTCGGTTATTGCGGATTTATGTGGCGCATTCGATACAGACATCTTGCAGTTCTGGTTTTAACATATATTGTTTTAATTATTGTGTTGATTTTCTCCTTCATCAAATTTCAAGATTTTGTTTACCAGTGTGACTGGAAAGATAGGAGTACCATAGATCCTAGGCTCAGTTATGGCAACTACTTGGTACATCATGGAAACCGCACAGCAACATTACCAGTTGTCAGAGCGTTTAATACGTGCAGTAAGTGACTGGCGACTGAATGCACACGATACTGTGCTGGACCTCATCAACAAGGGAGCAGATGTAAACCAGGCTCATGGTACTCTTTTACCTCTACATTGTGCCTGTATGGTCAGTGATAACGAGATGGTACAACTACTCTTGCGAAAAGGAGCTAAGGTAAGTGGATTCATGTCAAAGCCTATCCACAAATCTAAATTGAGATAAGCCCAGGCTGGCTAGCCTAACATGAGCTTTGCATGTCCATAAACTAGCTTGTGTATTATGTCCTGAACTGAAGAAACTGAGCCATTTAGCACATGAAACCTGCAATCTGTTGGGATTCTATTAATTTATTTTTATTTATTTATTTATTCAATCGTCCAACAGGACCAAGAAGGTCCCACTTACAGGCGAAGATTGTAGTAAAATATTTCTATGTACAATATAAAAATATAAAATATTTAAAATTCATCAAATATCATGAAATCTATACAGGGTGTACGTACGACGCCCCTCGCTATAAAGTATGGTCAAAGAGGGCATCGTCGCGACGCCATACGACTGGAAAGGGATAACATGACTAAACACTTACAAGCTTGAGGAAGATTTGATTTTCATTCACTGTAGATTTTTTTATACATTTTCTAAGCCTGTCTTGCCAACAAAAGGGCCATGGCAAATTAGTTCCATGTTAAGCTTGGAACATCTCGGAAAATACCTCGGTATTTCTGAATGCTGACGCTAATTTTTAGGGGCTGAAGTATTGTGAGTCATTTGTTGTAAAATGCACAATTCCATGATAGGTTTTTGTTGCCACCTTAGTGTTGTAAGCTACCACATGATTTGATTTTGTTAACATTTACAGTTTTTTGTGGATGAAAAAGCTATTAGTGCAATAATAGTACCAAAATTATTGTTTATGGAAATTTTTGAATCAATGGTGACAATGCAGTTCATTTTTACACATTTAGGTTGATGTACTTGATGGCTACAATAGAACTGCTCTCCATTATGCAGCTGAGAAAGATGCGGAGTGCTTGGAACTACTACTTCTTCATAAAGCTAACCCAAACTCTCTTGATGCAAATAAGAACACACCACTCCATTGGGCATGTTTTAAGAACAAATCTGAGTGTGTCAGGATACTGCTAAGGTATGGAGCATACGTGAATGCGCTTGATTATAATGATGATACGCCGCTACTCTGGGCTGCATACAAGTGTAATTACGAGAGCATCTGTATTCTGCTTGAATACGGGGCAGAAGTACTTGTGATCAATGCAGGCAAGCATACACCCATTTCCCGCGCTGCCTGTCTACTAGCAAGCGGACTTGAACCTAGGGATGAGCTTAGTCTGAATTTACTTGTTCAGGCTGCAGGGCAATTTGATTTAAGAAACGAGGGCCACTTGCCAAATGTAGTGGAACGTGACCGGGATCTGTGCAATCGTATGTTGGCATACAGCCAGAACTGCCGTAGTCTACAGCAGCTCTGTCGATATCAGATACGTAAGTGCCTTGGTGCCAAATATCTTCCAGATGCAATAGGTAAACTCCCAATTCCGGTTATAATGCAGCGGTTCTTGTTGCTACAGGCTTGAAATTCTATGCTGCTGTTTACGTTTCATTGCACAGGGTCCAGTGTTTGGACAGAACAATGTAAATGCTCATAGTTTACATATATTTTGAACTTGCAAGGAACGCTTCAATTAAACATTAACATGAGATTTTAATAATACCAATCAGGAAATCAAATTTTTTCATGATGGTATCAATGAATGAAGAGTAATTATTAAACTTGATAGTAAAAGAACACAAGGCATTTGATGACATGATTAGTGTGTCATGTTAACATGTCCCCTTTTTAGCTACTCTACTCGGATAAGCTAAATTCAAATTCTTGTATTGTGTGGCCCATGTAATAAGTTAGTCAATTTGATCAGGGATCATTCTATTTATGGAAATTAGTAACTGAAGTATTACTAACAAACACGAAATTTATAATTTTTAAAATATCAAACATATCAGGTATTATATTTGCCGTTTTGTATTTAAACCATGGTATTATTACTAAATTATTATTATTATTATTATTAAAAATTAAACTTACATTTATTACAGATTAAATTCCTAATTGTTGGTGATTGAATAATAAAAACAATAATGATAATGACAATGAGAGATAAAAGGATTTAAAAACTGTATACACACTACACACATAATAAAATGTTTCAATGTTTCAGTGAGAATACATGCCATCATTATGAAGAAGCAATAATCTTCTTACATAAATTATTTTGAAATTCAAATAAACTTTATAGTAATACCTATGATGACTTTAATTAAAGAAGTTAAAATTATGTTTTGGATATTTGATCTCTTTTAATGATTTTTTGTTAAGAAATTGTCTATTAAAATTACATATTTTTACCAATTTTTTTTTTGTGGTGTAACAATGAACATGTTTTAATTAATTTTAATATTTGTCTAGAGATGACTTGTAGTGCAAAGATTTCATAGAATATATTATATAAACCTATAGAGACTACATTAAATATTGATATTTTTAATCACTTATCTTAAATGTATGTAAATTTTAACTCTGTTCCATGCTCTTTTTTTTTCTTTTGGTACAGAGTGTAATTTTAGTTAATTTTTATTATTTTTATATAAGTTTTTAGTAATCTTTTTTTCTTAAGAAATAAGGAAATAGATAACATTAATTGTACGTAAATATATAAATCTATCTTAATTCAATCCAAATGAAATTCTTCAAGTATCATTTGATATTCATTTAATTTTTTTTTTATCAGTAATCATTCCTTGCATTTATAACGTTTTCCAAACACCGTATTTATTTGAATAAATGCCCCCTCGAATAAACACCCCCTTCAGAACCTCATTTTGAATAAACGTTTCCCTCGAATAGACGCCCCAGAATGACTGTAAACAAAACTGATGGAAGAAACATAATTTTCAACACATTCAGTTAATTTTCTACTCCAGTAGAATGACATTTTATCCTAACCTGGTTTAAGTTGGGATAAATAATCTTTAGGCTTTGGTCACACAATAACACATTTAAATTGTAACTGTGAGTTGTAGTTCCACGTTTACAGTGAAATTAAAGGGTTTTTATTTGAGTGTATACATGTCCATTTTACAAAAAAAATAAATAAATGCCTCTCTGGAATAGATGGCTCCCTAAAAAAAACGCTCCATCGGATGAACGCCTTGTGGGGCATTTATTCGAATAAATATGTTAAATCTATATCATGATGACTATATTATTGTATAATATAGTCATTAGTATTTGGTTTTATTTATTTATGCCTTACCCTGTGCTTTTCATTTAAATTATAGTACACCCTCTAATATTCAAGAACACTGTTGGGGCCTGAAAATTTTAGTTGGTCTTAGGGTTGGGTCTCCAATTAGAGATTGAAGATTATAAGTTGGTATTTTGAATATGTGGTCTCGAATTGGAGGATGAACTGTATAACATAAAGAAAAGTCAGTGGTGGTACTGCACTGTAGGAAATATGGCCGCTGGTTGTGGTGTTGTAATTTTAGTTTGCTGTGTAGATTTTAAATTTATCAAGATGTAATCTAAATAAATATTTAAATACCATTGGAGTTTTCTATAATTTTAATTGTTCTGGTTTTTTTTTTACGATGATTTGCACTGTATTTATAAAAAAGATGCTTCATGCTCCTAATCAGCAGTACTTTCAGCATACCAATACATTCAGCATATACTCAGCACATGCCAATATATTCAGCATATACTCAGCACATGCCAATACATTCAGCATACACTTAGCACATGCCAATACATTCAGCATACACTCAGCACATACCAATACATTCAGCATACACTTAGCACATGCTAATACATTCAGCATAATACTCGGCACATGCCAATACATCATTGTACACTCAGCACATACCAATACATTTAGCATACACTCAGCATATACCAATACATTTAGCACATACACTCAACACATACCAATACATTTAGCATGTACTCAGCACATACCAATACATTTAGCATGTACTCAGCACATACCAATACATTTGGTGTACACTCAGCACATGCCAATACATTCAGCGTACACTCAGAACATGCCAATGCACTCAGCATTATACCAATACATTCGGCATACACTCCAAAATAACACCAGCATACACTCAGAAGTACCATTACATTCAGCATACACCAATACACTCAGCATATATACCAATACATTTAGCATATACACTCAGAAATACCAGAACATTCAGCATACAGTACTCTCAGCACATACCAACTAGGGGTAGATCCTGTTATTCTGTATAAATCATGGTATAGCTTGTTAACAATAAAATTTGTGCAAAAAATTTAAAATAGGTAAGCAGAGATGAAATTGTACCAGTTACATGATTCTCTGGTTGAGCACACTTTGCAAATGAAGTTTTTATTCACAAATACATAAGATAGAGACAAGCTAATTCTGGCTTATCGGTGAAACTCTACATATTATAAAATAAAACATGCAAAATGCACAAGTTTAAAAATTAATTAAACAAAATAGACAAACTTTTCTTTAAACACAATAGACTGACATATAGAGAGAATTTTATCAGCAAATTTAGAAAGTTTTACGGAATGTATTATTATCTACAGGTATTTGAAAGTTTTACAGAATGTCCAATATACACTATCAGATCCCACTTGTATAATTGTTCAAATCAACCCATCCTTTGCAGATCTAATCTTTGTTTGAGCACTGTATATATGTTCCAATATATTTGAGCTCTGTATTATCTATAAATCAAATAGATAATAATATAGTGCTCAAATATAGGAACATAATGTTATGAAATTGTTTCAAACATAATTCATTCTTATTATAGTTGTATGGGAAGAAAAAGAGGTCTCTGGGGAGCACCTATCGCTATCTCGGTGAGCACCATACTGTTCAGACTACAGAGGCTTGTACAGCTAAATTTATCTACCCTATAACTGTAGTTGCCATCACTCATTAAAAAATTAAGTTTTTGCCTAGACCATAGATCTGCAAAGGTATAGGTTGATTTGAACAATATAAATAAACAAGTGGGATCTTATTTCATTTCATTTTTCATTTCATTTCCTTTTTATGTCTCAGACAACAAATAACAAGAGACAAGAACAACCATACAGGATTCCAAACAGCGAACTGAATGAAACTATAGAAAGGGTCTCCTCATAAAACACATATCATTGTCACCCAGCTCATGCACCAAGGATTGTCAATAGTGAATATATCACTGTCCTGCTTGTATGCATGGAGGAAGTAGTTTAGCTAAACTAATTCCTCCATGTTGTAAGTGACAATCCCTTTGACAATACAATACACACACAATGCTTCACACAAGACGGGCGAGCGAGTTGAGTTGCCAGGCGGTAAGGCAGGGGCACTGCTAGCTACAGCCTTAACATCGGCGCTGGTTCCAGCTGCTCCTCGCCATGGTTCGGTTGGTAGGATCCGGTCTTCTCGGATAAGAACTTAAAATGGAGGTCCAGTGTATACATCTGGCTCGTGTGCACTTTAAATAAGCCATTGCATCTTTCGGAAAAGTAGAGGGTTACCTCGGTGTTATGGTTCATTTCAGCCCCTGTCGTGAAATAATGTGAACATGTATCTACCATGAAGCACTTCTTTGTGACTGCTAGGTAGTCACGGACCAATTCAGCACAATGACGCAGCAAGTTATATGATATTTTCCTACCTTTACCTTTATCTTTGCAAACTAAATCTCAATATGAGGTAACTCATTTTCAATGCAGTTCAATGGATTAGCATTGCAAGCCAATTGAGTCCATGCACTTAATATAGGAAGCAAATAATATCGTTGAACATCCAATTCATGGAAGCAATAAGGTTGATACTTATTCTAATAAAATATAGAAATTTATACAGGAATGAACTTACATGCACAAGTACAGTACATATTATATATCAGTAATACACAAAGATCATAGAGATATATATAGACACACATAGCATGAATTAGCTTTAATTATACAACACCTACATATACTTCATGTTTTATTGGTTGAATGCAGGTCATGTGGGATTCAGTTAAAGTAACTAATAGTCAACAATCGTAGAAAATTAGTTTTTTAGCTCCAAACCACAAATTCTCAAAATGCAACACCAAAGAGAATTTTCCTAGGCCCTTGTGACCGCATGTCAATATAACCCATGGTCGAAGACAAGTTTCGGTAGGCATCACTTCAAGTAAAGTGGGTGCACACATTACTTAACCTTTACAAGTTGGCTTCTCACCTGCATTTGAATGGATGATTAAGAACTTAGGAATTCCTGGGGACAATAGTAGTAATAATGGTGATTATTCATCCATGATAGTCCATTGAAGATGATACCTGTTTGCTGAAATATTGCAAGATTTACCCCTAGGAATGTTTTCTTAATTTGTCTGGTTTTTTTTCATTTGGCTTGTTCAAACTATACTGATTTCTAAAATATAGTCATTTTGTCTAATAAGCAGAGATGATCATAGACCTGTCTCTTATACACATCTAGATGTGTATAAGAGACAGGTTATCAAATCGAGACAGGAAAATTCGAAAGTGCACATAATTGTTGTTCATATCACTTTTCATACTACACAAGAAGAAAATTAGTTTGAGTAAAATACACATTAATTTTCAAACAAAAAGTCACCTGCCATGATTCTCATTTCGTATAAGTACTACTTGTTCATAACAGCAATTAAGTAGTTGTCCTTGGTCACAAGATGAATGTTATATAAAACTAGTGCTTATAATCTGTATTAATCTCAACGCATTATTATCTGCTTCATGTTCTAGTATTTAATAAATGTGTATTTTATTTAACATTCACTTTCCTCTCAAGTGCAGTTTCTCTAATTAGGTCCAGATGAACATTTTTTTATTTGTCTTGTACCTCTATTAATTAAATTAATTAAAAAACGCATTTTATAGGAAGAGAATAAATTTATCCTGATTTTATCTCCAAAATAATCTTTTTTATTCATAACTTTAATTAAACTTGATTTCATTTAAGCACAAACTGAGTGAACCATACTGAGTCAGTTGAAATAAGGACACGGAGGAGAATAAATAATAAATAGGTAAAAAAATAAATATGTGAATTGGATATTTTTAGCAAACACATAGTTTTTGATGCAATTATGGAAAGAGTAATATGGTGGGCCTTATCTTGTACAGTCAGCTGGGAGTAGCCCTAATTTTATTATACATACCAGTTTTCCAGGTAGAAGTTGCTCTTATTCTGTTGGGAAGTATTCTACTTGTGTGTCCAAATGATGTTGAAGTCTAAATCAAAAATGTGTGTGCTTTATAAATGATTTCTCAGAATATGATATTTAAAACTGCATTATGCTATCCCCACGTTATTCAACCTCTGGCCTGCGAGCCAAATCCAGCCTGCCAAAGATTTTGATCTGGCCTGCGCAACATTGCTAAGTTTTTTTGTTTTTGTTTTTTTTTTATTATTTTCTAAAATGGAGAAGAAAATAAAAGTATATTCAGATTAATTCTGAGAGTGTCATTTCCGACCATCTAGAGGTGCCATAATCATAATTTTTTGGACATCAGACCCAACCATGGTGGGGCTGAGGTGGTTTATTGTCTTTCCTGGCCCATTTTATTTCGAATTCACCACTATAAAAAAAAATGGGTTGG
This sequence comes from Anneissia japonica, assembly GCF_011630105.1. Classification (NCBI taxonomy): domain Eukaryota; kingdom Metazoa; phylum Echinodermata; class Crinoidea; order Comatulida; family Comatulidae; genus Anneissia; species Anneissia japonica. The sequence goes on along the minus strand of NW_022728550.1, from coordinate 1,411,357 downwards.
GCCAACATAGACAAAATGGAAGTATGCAATTTATGTTGGCCCGCCGCTGGTCTCAACAGATTGGAACTGGCCCCCAGCTTAAAGGGGTTGAATACCCGGGTGCTAGCCTATCTCGGTGTACTGGGAAAACAGATACTTAAGAAGAACTGAGCATTTAGCCACAGAGGTATTTGATACCTCCATGGTTTAGCAAAGGTGTAAAGGCTACCTTTTGCAGTTTCTATATATATTTATTTATCTATTAAGTGCACTCCAAGCTTGTTTAATCATGATTTCCATGTCCATGTCACTAGACAAAATCCAAGAACCAAATTTACTTGATCATTTACATGCTTTCAGCAGCTTGTTTCCTTTTAGAATAAGGTATCTGATTGGTTGATAGTAGTGTTTTTTTTTCAATTTTCATGCAGTCATTCTATTTTATCTGTGACATGTAGTCTCAGCAAAAGAAGGTGTGCCTGTTCCAAGTGATTAATCAAGGTTATCTGTGAATATAGTGTGATGTATGTAGCAGGATGATGAGAGATGTGATGCATTGGTAAACTGAAGCTGATGGTGCTACTCGTGATTTTGTGAAGTCATAGTCCAGGTAACTAATAAACAAGATGACATAATTGCATCATTTATTACTGCCTTGGACTACGACTAGAAATGTGATGCATTGGTAAAATGAAGCTATGGCGTTCTCTTGTGGCTTTGTGAAGTCATCGGAGCACTGCTCACTTGAACTAGCTGGTGCTGCTTCGTGGTGATGAAGTATGCTGCCACTAAGCAGCACTAGCAAATATTGGTGAAGAAATAAAGGATTAATTACATTGTTCTAAGTACAAATATTCTCTAAACATGCTAATTTTTACTAGGTAACTACTCCTAACATTTTACTGGTTTGTTAGACCTACTGCTGTGATATTCATCAGATGATTATTAATATTTTGGTCTAATTTCATGCTCTGTATTGCAGTATTGTGCACACATTACTTAACCTTTACAAGTTGGCTTCTCACCTGCATTTGAATGGATGATTAAGAACTTAGGAATTCCTGGGGACAATAGTAGTAATAATGGTGATTATTCATCCATGACAGTCCATTGAAGATGATACCTGTTTGCTGAAATATTGCAAGATTTACCCCTAGGAATGTTTTCTTAATTTGTCTGGTTTTTTTTCGTTTGGCTTGTTCAAACTATATACTGATTCTAAAATATAGTCATTCTGTCTAATAAGCAGAGATGATCATAGACTGCTGCTAACAGAAAAGAAAAGCACTATATCGCCATCACACTTATTTTTAATAATACCGGTACACCAGAGCAGGTTCCCCTTCGTTAGGAATGATAAAGACAAACTAAAAGCTTAAATTTGTACCTTTTCTACTGATGGTCTGTGAGAGCGGTTGGTGCATTTCGGTCAGGGTCAGGACAAGGAACTTTACCTACGTTTGTCTGTCTCCACCCAGGAATATAAATGGGTAGCTGGTGGTTCATTACTGGGGGCTCAAGGAAACAGGTGGAATGAAAAGCAACTGGCCACCCTATCACAAAATGCCAAGGCTTAGTACGATGGGCTAACACTTCATTCCACTACGTTCAGTAATGATACAGGACTACCTTTACGTACTGTATACTGATGGTAACCACTTGCAACAATAGAATAATACACCTACAAGGCTCACAATGAGGAAAGACTAGTGTTGTCTGAAAACTCTGGTTCTATTTCAGCTGGTTGCTTTGTACATTTACAATTAGCTGTTGCTTATTTCAATAGTAAAATTTATATTATATTTTATTAATTATTTATATTCAGAAATACACTTCCAATTAATGTGCTATAGTTTTCAAATTGAATAAATTAAAATGTCAGTACATGGTTTAATAATGATATTAAAATGCTCTTGTCTCCATTTACTATCTTTGATGCAGTACCTCTGTACCAAACATGGTGTGAACAAACCATGATGAAATTTCTAATATTTTGCTTTTAGCCATATTTATTATACGGTTTAATAATTAATATCTTGTATTTTCAGTAGGATATGCCATAGGGTAGGAAGTCATTGTAATGTTGCTTCCAATTCTTCTATTCATTATTACATGTTAACTGCATAAGCAATTAGTACTCAAATTACCTTGTCTAAACCAATTCTCTTATTTCAATAGTCTAGGAATAACAAATCTGTTTGTACCCCACAGAGGAAAGCTGGCTCCATATCCACTTGTGGACAAATTGCAGTCTCCAAGTTCTAGCCTAGATTAGTACTGTTAATACATGATTGGGTTTTTTTTGTCTGTGATTTCTTCTATTGTTTACTATTTTAAATTAGCATGTTTTTGCAGTGGTTGAGGCAGGTAAATTTGTAAAAAATATCCAGCTTGAGGGTCAGGTACCTTTAATAATTAATTTATAGTAGTAATGATAATAATTAATAATTAATAATTAGTTAATAATTAATTAATTGATTGATTGATTGATTGATTATTTATTAATTAATAATTAATAATTAATTTATAGTAATAATGATCATCTAACAATGCTCACCACCTCCTCTCCTATCATTTTCCCCTTAGTTTTTATTTGCTTAAAAATTGTTAAATATCTTTAAATATTAATCACAACTTGATATGGAATTTTAAAAAATGTATATTTTATAACCCAAAGTGGAAGGTTGAACACACTTGGATCTTATAGGATTAGCCATGAGGTAGGCTTACCCTTGCCATATTACTTTAGTAACAACTCTGGACTGTTGGATTACCTTAATCTTATAGGATAGCCATGAAGTAAGCTTACTTTCTTAAGTCGTATTACTTTATTAACAACTCTGTACTGCCGGATTACCTTAAATTATATAAGCCTATACTTAATTGGGCCCCCCTACAAATTGTGTGGGCTGCCACAGAAAAAAAAAATTATAAGATTATAAGTGACATGAATTTCTTAACATTTTGTTATTTTTACAGATGTTGAGCCTCTGTCAATGCATAGAAACCCCTCAAATACAACACTCCATACACAGGTTTGGTGTCTACTAGTCATGCTTGCTCCTTTTCTTTCTTGCCCCCATTATCACTGTTTGCCACCACACCTTATATTATATTATTGTTAAATCACTGTGTGTATAGGGATTCTACTGGCTAAAGGCTAATTTAGTTAAGTGTTACTATATTATTATTCTTATGATTTGTACATTTTTATCTTTATTCAAGACATATAATACAGTAACCCATAAAATCTATACTCAGAATTACCAGGATGGTGTATTTATGCATATGGAATTTCATATTTATAATCTTTTTCCTTCAAAACAATTGCAATATACATTTACAAAAATCAATATTTATAGAGAAAATGTGTGCTACACTGGAAGAGACATTATTTGTCTATTTGAATACATTAACCATGAAATCAAATACTAAAACACATTTTAGGGCTAAATAAATTACACATTTTGCTTAATATCTCCAAAACAGCAAATTGTCAGTTATGCCCTTTTGCCATGGGAGGGCAGTGTACAGGTTTTGTATAATGTTATAAAGGTGAAGGTGCAGGTAATGTGTTTAGAGGCTTGTTTTCAGTGGGACCTTCTGGTGGTGAATATGGGTATTAAACTAGGGAAATGTCCCTTGTCTTTTTTCCGAACAGTACACTTGTTTTTTAACATGCACATGGGCCATAATTCACACAGGACCAATGGCTTAAACATCTCACTTGAACAGTGTTATAATTTATATTTCAGCCCTCTAGTACAAGGAGATCAGTGATCGAAATTGAACAAGGGACCAAAAATTGTAGAGGTATTAATGTATACATTTACAGGTAATGTTCAGGTATACCTGAAACATTGAAAATTTAAAATGTTCTGACAAACTGTGTATCAGTATTCAGTATTTTGTATTCAGTTTTGTTATTTTCATTTGTAAAAACTTTTTACATAGATTTTCAATATTGTATTGTATTGTCAATTGTGTATGTGAAAATTCCTATTCAATTTGTGGAACTTGCCATTTTCTAACTCATTAGAAAAATATAACAATAATAATAATAAATACAATATTTCAATTGATTCTCCAAAGGGTGTTATTCATCAAGGCCATGCAAGGCCATATAAATCAAAGTAGTAAAATGAAGAGAAATTAATACATTAATATTTAAAAAAAGGGTAAAGAAAAACATTACATAAATACTTATAAATCATCATTACAGTATAGTCAATTTGAGTAAACTGTTAAAATTGTACAATCAAGATAAAATAAGCTCTTTGAATTTGACAAGATAACTGGTGCTCTTCTAACATTGTCATTAAGACTATTCCATAAAATAGCACCATGGTAGGTTAAACTCTTTTTTTTTTTTAATTATTCAGTTGTTGGTTTTTCTATAATAAAACATCTGCAGATCTTGTGTTATATTGTGGTCCTTTTAATATGAATTTACCACCAACCTTGATTTATAGTATTAATAATAGTAAAAACAATACATACAAAAATAATGGCACTTCACATGAGAGCATCTTAGCTCAGTCGGCTAAACTGGTGGGAGCCACTCTGTGTGCGCTGAACCGTGAAGAGATCTAGGTCCCCGGTTTAATTCCCATCGCTGCCCTCCTTACAAGTTAGCGCACCGTCTTTCGGATGAGATATTTAAGCTGTTGGTCCTGTGTGCAATATGGCCCATTTGCATGTTGAAGAACGTACAAAACTCTTTGGAAAAAAGTAGGGGATTGCCTCTCGGTGTACTGCCCAATTCACCACCAGAAGGACCCCACTGGAAACAAGTCTTCAGATGTAATGGCTTATTCTTGGTGTGATTCACACCGAAATATTCCTATCCAAAAATGTCTCATGCGCTTTACAATTAACAAAATGTCAATGGCAATTATAAGCTGACTCTTAAGAAATTTAATATCTTAAGAGTCCTACACACTCATCCAGCCATACATACAAGATGTTGTTTCCATATAAAACATGGATTTTACATAATAGTGTGCAAAAGAGAAGAGATTATAAAAGATTAAGGAAGAGAAGATAAACATCAAGGTAAAAAACAACAAATATTGTTTAGTGAATTATCTGTTTAAATGTAAGCACCCAGGTATGCGTCGAGTAGTCCATTGATGTGGACAACAAAAACCCATGGAACGCTTCCCTATTGTGTCTGACTAAGGTCAGTTGTCGCTACAGATTTATTGGATTTTCCAGATTTTGGCTTTGGATTGCATAGTGGTATTATACTTCGGATCAGAAAATAAAGCTGATTAAATCGTTTAATGTCCTAAGAATGTGGAGCCTTTGACTTGGCATCAAATAACCCATTTTCAGACTCCAACTTTTATGTAGGATACCTAGAGACAAATGAGGGATTATCTCAGCCTTCAAATATCAGTCATCTCTACTCTCTCCCTCTTTATAAACACTGTGTCACTTGCAGTGGTGTATCTCTTAGAAGTTTGCTGAGAAAGAAAAATCGCATCACTATTCCTCTGGCTTACAAAATTTTGCATTGTGCTTCCATTATTCCTGGTAATACTCCTACCAGTGGTAAGCATGATAATTTACAATTCATATAGTAGTTATAAGTAGTAGTCAAATCAGTTATTTCAAATCACTTTCAAACAAACAATAACATCTAATATTGAAATATAATTATTGTTTACTAACGTTTATTATATGTTATTTTTTGTCAACATTTAAAATAGCAGGTGCAAACTTTTGCTAAATTTATTGATTTAGTTCAGTAACTATTTGATATTTGTGTCACTATTTCCTGTAGTATATGATACACAGCATTTGATTTATAAACAATGGCAGCTAAGGGCACATAGAAAAAATTATTAGATTATCACTCTTTTTTAAAAAAAATTGATGAGGGAGGGCATTTTTTTTTTTTTTTGTAAATTTGAACAATAGATTATTTCGCTTTTGTTTTTATCGATGAGAGAGGGACTGTTAATATTTGGTCTGTAATAGTAAATATTGTATAAAAACTGGTTTAATTTTATAGTTTTTTAATAAAAATGTATTTGAAGTCACAAAATTGCATTGTTTTTTTTTATGCTGTTGAAGTAATTGATGCGGCAAAAGAAATCAACATCAATATTTCCCGATTTTTTGATGTGAATGGGAGAAATAATCTAATAAATTTTTCTATTTGCCCTAATGTGGAATATACAATGCACAACCACTTCAAAGATTCCATTCTGAATGAAAAATCTTGTACCACATTATTGTAGGCTTTCTTTCTTTCGCCAAATTCCAGTTAATTCGTCAGTCAATTGAAAAAAGTATTAATTTCACTAGCCAATGGATGAAATTGCGAATTGGAGTCAAAAATACAAACTACTACAGTACCTCTAAAAACCTAAGGCACAGAGCAAATACACAATTGACATTTTAATCCCATGACAATACTTTGGATGAATGAGAATTGTGATTTCAGCCACAATCACAATCCCAAAGTCATTCCTCTTAAGCCGCTCAAACTTCTAAGTGTCTAATGAAGCATTGACTTTTATAGGTTTTGGAAGACCACATTTTAATTGTGGTATGCCCGCTGAACTTCCAATCAGATGAGCTCTTGGAAAATCTAATCCAGGTTATAGAATTATTAGAGGTCCTGTAACATGCCAGTAAATTAAGCAGCCTGTGCTCCACTGTTTTTTTATTATTGTTAAATAACTTTTACTGCACTGTTTTCACCAGAAAAAAAAAATCAACGAGGAGAATTGGTTCAAACTAAATTACTGTAAACTGTGCAGCCTATGTCTCAAATTTGTTATCGGCATAGTAACAGATCGGCATATAACAGGTCATCATCTCAACTCCTCCTAACTGAACATATTACTAAGAATAACTGGGGAAATAGATCATTTCTTGTTGCTGCACCAAAATCTGGAATTCTCTGTCCATCACATCAGGTCTGCAGAAAATATTACTACTTTCAAGTCCAGACTATAGAAACATCTGTTTGACCAGGACTGCCCCAATTAAATCTGCTCTTTCTTGCACTATTATCTTCCTAAATTTTTCCACTCTTGTATTTTTTCTGTTTTGCTTGGCTCTGGCACTATGAGCACACCATGCGGATACTGGCACCTTATAAATATCCTCAATTATTATTATTATTTTAAACTAAGTCTACTGTAATTCACATTCCAGCCAATTTTCTCTACCAAGAAAAAAAAAAATTAATTAAACCCAAATTATTATATCTTTTATTTGTTATATTTAGCATTTAAGAAATATTAAGGTTTTCTTATAATAATAATTTTGTTTGTGTTTAGGATAAATACCACATCCCCCCAGGAGTCAGGGTGGTTACTGCATGAAGTAACTTTAAAGCCCCACCCTGAATTTAGTCCTGTATATTTATGGTTTGGGATAGAGTGTGTTCCAACATTTAACGGTAGTTTTTATTTAGTAATTAATTAATTTAATAATAATTATATTGTAAAAGGGTGTCAGCCCCATTCATTTATATTAAAATAGGGCTCTCGGAAAAATAAAAAAATGGAATGTATATTATGGCTAGGGCTTCTTGTTTGCCGCATGTCTGCCTTTGATAAGAACAATAGTGAGTTCACCGTTTATAGCATTATGTAATGTTGTTAAACAAGTTGTTTTTATGTCCATTTAATCAAGAATAAGGATTGCTAGGTAGCTTTTAAGTCCTGATTAATTCCTATACTGATTTTAATCTGTGCCACATTTTAAATCTGGAATTGTCACATAGCTATGTTCATATCAGTAATAAGATTTTTATATTTCTATTTTTGTCTGTTTTTTGTAAAACAATATCAGCCATTGGCTTCTGTTTTGTATTTGATTTAAACTTAAATAATTCAGAGATTCAGTTGAAACAAATTCAGTTATGAATGCACTAAATAAGCATGGAATCAGAATACATACTTCAGGATCTTCGAAGATACAGTATATACTCAGACTTCTTCAATCCAGTCAAGATGCACAAAGACAGCAAGAAGATAATGTTAAAGAAGGGAGTACTCTATATCACCTAAATCTTCGAAACTCTACATTGGACAGGAAAGGGAATCATCATAAACGGTGAACATTTAAATCATCTGAGATTCGCAGATGATATTGTAATTATATCAAAAAACATCAGTAACCTTGAGGTCACAATGATCCAAGAACTAGATGTGGCCAGCAGACTAACTGGGTTAAAAACGAATGAGAAATACGAAAGTCATGACAGGACTAACAACCGATCCAAAAAAGATTCAGGTGAGGGGAACTGAAATAGAACAGGTAGAAGAGTATATATATCATGGACAGCGCTTTGTGAACAAAGTCAAGACAACGAAATAAGAATTAAAGCAGGTTGGCAAGTTATGGAAGATACGGCTCCTTATGAAAAGCAGGCATCAACACAGCATAACATGGAAAGATATATACTAAACATTACTTATAAAGACAGAAAAACAAATGGATTAGAGAACAGACACAAGTACAAGACATTCTCAAAACCATCAAGAGCAGAAAATGGAACTGGGCTGGACACACCAGCCGTAGACATGACGGGCGGTGGAGCTTGCTACTCGCATACATATGAGATAAAATAGAAGTGAAATGATACCAAAGGGCACAAAAGAGACATTAACTGGAGAATACATACATAAGCTTTCATTCTGCAGTGGATAGATAATGCCTAAAAAAGTAAAGTAAAAGTAAGTAACTCAGAGATAACAGTTGCTACAGCAAAGTATTAATTATTATTGAATCTAAACTCATCCCAGTCACATACATGTACTGGTGATAGACCTATATACTGCCCTCATCATTGAAATTCACTCCATGTATTTGTTGTAGGCCTAGTCATATTATTTTATTTATTATTTTTCTATATACATTGCAGGTACTTTCAGTACTAGTACCGTATACTTTTTAAAATTGGTACAGTTACATAAAAACATACAAAAAATTATACAAAAATATCTAATGAAATATAATATTGAAATGATTACTGTTATATCTTTTAAATTTTTGTCTCATTCAGTACTCAGAGATAAACAATCGAGAAAGATTATTTTTTTGTTGACAATAATTCTAAGGTGACATACTATCATGAGTTTGCCAATGTGCATTTCAAAGGAATAATGATAAATATTTATGAAGAACTGTCAGTCTGCTGTAATTTTTCATCAATTTGAACTTTATTCGTTTTATCACCTTAGTCATACATACCATCTTCATTATCATCATTACCAATACATTATTACAGCAAAATGAGAATGAAATCTATTTGTAGGTAACACCTGTTAGGAGAAGATCATAAATATCACCTGTCCATTACCCAAACACCTCACCTGGGAAAATTCCTATCTTTATAATACCTGAGTAAACAACAAAAAAAGTTCTTTTATCTATTTCCTAATTCAGTTGATACAGCAACAGGTCTACTCAAGTTGATGGTATGCTGTTTATATATAGCTGTGCCTCATTTAACTGAATATATAAGCATGTAGTCAAGAAAATGAAAGGTAAATATAGAAATTGGTTGATTAAATCTTCATTGATATCTTTGTGTTTATAAATATCAAAGACTACTTTTTTTAGATCTTTACATTTGTCAGTGATTTTCATTTCTGTAAAGTATATTCATACTTGTGTGTAAAAAGCAATCTGTAAATTGATGCTAAAAATAGAATTTATAGACTGTTCCATTATTTCAAAAGGTTACAAAATTATCCACTAAAACACTTTTCAAATTAAGAATTTTATATTATTAATAAATTAAGCATTTTTATAAAAAACATCATTGCTTACTTTACCAGTTTTTTTAAATCAAAATTATTTCCTTGTTATTGTGAGTATTATATATAGTTTATATATCAATATTAATTTAATTATGTAGAGTGGGAGTTAAATATTGGATACAAAATAATAATCATTTTTATTTGGAACAAAAATAAGAAAACTTATACATCCATTGACTGATAAAAGAAATTCTTACCTCTGGGTTTCTTTTAATCACCGTTTTCATTTGATTTATGTGAAAACAGATATGTGACATTGTAGCAGCAATTACTGTATTATTATAGCAGTCTTCATAAATAATGCCTAACAACCCTATTGTGAATTACAACATTTTGATAAGTTTACAATGGTAACAACTGTTAAGATATTATAGTGAAAATCTATGAAGCAGATATCCTCTGAGTTTATCTTCTGTTTTTTCTGATTGCATCATTCTCCTCTGGGATTTTTTCCCCTTCTACTTTCTAATGGAATCAGTCTCTTTGCATCCTATATATATATCTTGTCTCATGTTTTGTTAATAACATATGATTGAGGTATGATTGATTTTCTCCTTTTAGCAGTCAAGGCACTAGGTAAAAATATCCAGTGTGTATCTGACATAATTATCTAAGTGTTCACTTTATTTTCAGATGAAAATCAGCTTCTACTAAAGAAACCCAGATTAATGTGAAATACGATGATCTTTTGAAAATATTGAGGTGTTTTAAAAACGCAAAATTGTACCCGTCAGTGGAAAGTAAGAGTGATCAGCATATAAAAGGCTAAAGGTGAGTGTAAGCTGTATGCCCCGAGATGAAAAATTGCATTTGCAGATGAAATGAATGGTATTACGACAATGACACATGATAGATCTATCCTTCTTTCAATTAATATTATATGTTGAAAAGCCAAACACATAATATACCAAATCAGATAGCATTTAACTTTACATTAATATAGTATGCATATTTACTATGATATTTACTATGACAATGAGATATTAATATGTTGAAAAACCAAATGTATTATCTACCAAATCAGACTATTTACCTTTAAAATTTATATGGTAGTATGTATATTTACCAATATTTAAAGTATACATTTTGATGTGTTGGAGTGCTTGGTGGATGATATGTTTGCTTTTTAATACCAAGGCCATATATTCATGTTTCTCATTGCCAATACTCCTGTAAGCCTCATAAATATACTTGGTTATAAAACATTAATGTTATTAGATAAATAAATTAATTTCATAGATCATCTTTGTTTAAAAAGGTGTTATGAAATAATTATGAAAAAGAACAATTGCAGTAGCAATCAAATACAGAGATTAACAATAATAGGCCATATGCCCATAAATATCTATAAAATGTTGACAGTAATGATATCATGTCATTAACATTAATAAGTAGGGTTCAATGCTGGCCCTTAATTGATATTCTAAAAATATTGTTCAACATATTGGTTTTCAGTGAAGAAAAATATCACTAAATGTTACCCATATGGGTAAAGCCTGGCACTCCCTGATACGATTCCATGGAGAATGCAACGCTACAACCCGCGTGCAACAGATCATATTTATTGACGATCCGTTCAGACTGCCAGTGACAATCAGCTGACGGTATTGGCATAGCCCGGCTTTATATGGGTCCCAGAGGCAACGAAACTAGGTTGAGGTGGTATGGTAGTGCATACATGTAGTATTTAGTTGTGCCTGGTTGTGTGTAGTAGCATGACTGCATATATAACAAAGCATGATATTTATATGCTCTGTTCAGTTGTTTTGCTACCATAACCATATTACCCTCATCATCATGTCCAAAGTCATATTATAGTAGGCATTAAGCACTTGAAAATTTGCTTGAGGAAGTTCAACATTTAATTTATCACAAGATAAACTTTCAAATATGTGGCAAAGACAGCCAAACCAATCACTCATCGCAAATCATGTTTCAGAGATAATGGCCAAAACATGCTGAAATGTCAACATTTTTGAAATTTATTTTATTGCACTAAACTAACTTTTATATACTGTATCTATACATCATGCTATGCTGTTATTTTCTCCATTTTCAATATTAAAACAACAATTTTTAACAATTTGGTGATGGTTTCTGCCTAAGAAATGCCAAAAATCATAAACTTTGAAGGCCAATTTCTCAAATAAACAGCTGTATGTTTAAACACTTCTAACTTCATAACGATATGTCGGATTTAAATGATTCTTTTACCATTTTATAGCTCTCATTTTACTGTTTAACCCTATATTAATAACTAAAAATCGATTTTTGCGACGAGTGACTGATTTGGCTTGTCTTTGCAACATATGCCATTTATTTCCTTGTACTTCTTTATATGTGTCAATTCAAGGCTTAAAATAAAATACAAAATACAGTAAAATAAATAAGTACAGTAGTTGTATAGGAATCAGTTAGTCAAAATGAAATTAATGCAATATGCATTCATTGACCTGCCATTTTTATAATGTGTACCTCCCCACAAAATATGCTCAAAACATAGTAACCTGGATATACAATAAAATCAAACTGAAAGGGCAAAATGGATTTCTCTGCCTGAAAACCTCTAACTCAGGACTCCACTACTGATCGCTTGTAGAAGCAACATCTCATCATTACTTATATTACTGTTAGTGCACCTTGTAAACCCTAAAAGAAATATGATAATATGTGGACATGCACAAACATTCATTTGGAGTAATAATAGAATTTTTGCTTGAAGCTGACAAATGTTAGTTAATATTCCAGAATATTTCAATGACAAAATGCGTAAAACATCAATATCTGCTGATTCATAAGTACTGTATTTGGTGCTGTGTATGAATGTTTGGAGCATTTTAAACATTTTGTGACTACTCCATAGTGATCTTTATAATATAATGAAATAATGAAAACACATGTACATTACTCTAATATGTTTTTATTATGACCATTCATAAACACAACTCATTTCTTGCAGTATGTATTAAGTTTTTCCTATAGAAACCTGAAGGTGTACATTATAGGAAGGTTGCTGATTAAGCGAATTTATTAGCTCAACGTAATGCACATTTATATATGTGTAGGAAGCATTTTTTTTTTAATGCTTCCTACACAAAATATATTTTGTTTGTATCACAAATTTTAGTCACCGTAACATAGTACCCTATAGTTGCATGGCACCTAAGGCGTTCACCCTTCTAGTTCACCAGAGCATACCTGTAGTAGTGTTGCAAGCTGTGACTAACTGTATCCCATACCCTGTCACTAAGGTTGTAAGTGAAGTTAATTATGAAATAAAAATTAATAACAAACACAATTGCAACTATGTTACTTTTGTCTCCTGATAACTTATTACCTTGCCTTGGTCTCTTGATACGTCACCGATACAGTCACCTTAAAAATATTGACTGCAGTTCTGGAATCTTGTGGTTTATTAAAGTTTGTAACTCTGTAAGAAAATATTTACCTAATTTTTTTTGCTCATCGTATTACATGATTAAGACCCATGGAAATTAATAATACAGGAATCATGAACTAGAAAAGTTTGTTTATTTATTTTTTTTAAATTTAAATTAAAATCTTATTTGTTTGCAATGATAATACATATATAAACAACAAAAGTAATTTTTTTTTTATTAATTTTAGAAAAAAGAACCAAAATCAGAGAAAATGTTAGTTGCTTTATACATTATGAATTACAGTATTCTGAAAATGAAATTCATATAGAGTAATCTGTCATATCATTTGACTGGAAGTTAATTATTTGGTGAATTATTGGTGAAAACAATAATTTTGCACTTAATTTGTGCAATTATTTCCTCCCCAAGTACAATTTTAACTTAGCCTGTGACAGTATTACATTTACTCCTCACACATTGTCCAATATCTCCACAATAGCTTAACAATTTGGTACTGTAATATGTCCTCTTTTTTATAATAGCATTATTATATTCTAGAGCTATTCAGCTCATGCAGTTGCCTCCTCTGTAAAGCATAGTAAATACACCTTATACAAACAAAAACTGGCAAATAATTGACTTTCTTTTATATTTTTTCCATGCCTAAGGGCATTTTTTTGAATAATACAAATCAGCTGAGCAGTGGAATTCAACAATAATAAACAGATATGAAAAGTACGGTTGAGGGCTTTCTCATTTTCACTCCAACTTGTCATTTGTGTTTGCTTTAATGCCCTTTAATAATTTCTCTTTCCAAATTGACTTTGGTGTGTGTTACTACCTAATTTCAGCGTCACTGAACCATATGGAGAATAGGAAAATAATATCACTGAGTTTCATAATGGCTAATCTAAAAAGTATTTATTTAATGCTATAATCAAGAAGGAAGAAACTGATTTTATTTTAAACTATCAAAATCCTTTATAGCATTTTCATTCCTGTCGTTATCAGTAAGAACTGTCAAACAGGATTCTGTATGGCATTAAAGAGAGTAATAACAATCAGCCTAGACCTGACAAATATTTGATCCACTGTTTTTATATGGTATTCTTCCTTTGAATCTTTGGTTAGTTCCAAGATAATTTGATAATGTTGCTTTCAGGCATTATTGAATAAGCTTTCTTAATACATCCAATTTCATTTTCTGTGCAAGGCGATACCTATTGCCAGCTGACTTCAGAGCCAGACAATTTATACTAAAATAGTAAAAACATAAAAAATATAATTGGTTAGTTTCCAGAAGATTTTTGCTTGGTTGCAAGAGTGCATGAGCCAATTTGATTTCTGGAAAATTCTTGCAACACACGGAAGACTTGGGACCCCTGTTTTTAGAATTTACAAGGTCAATGTTAGAGACACTTGCACAACGAGGCAAGCTTTTGCTTGAGAGGAAGTTCAACCTGGTAGGATACGGTGCCTCTCCTCTTTTTTACTTCAGGATTCTGCATAATCAGTTTTCCCTGGTCCATTCTACACAATTAGTTAGATGTTTGCATTCTAAGAGTAGCCATTTCATGATTTTCTGCTAATTTCAGCATGCTAAATACCTATTATTACTGGAAATAAATATTGTTCTGTATTTAAACTATAAATAATATGTTTTTTTTTATCAGAAGTATTATTAATGTACTTTCTCAAATCTTCTAAAAAGAATGTGTATTGTTCTTTTGTTAAGTGATTCAAATAATTGTTTATATCATGTGTTTGTATATATGTGGGCTCCTCATACGATAAGATATAAGAACCCCTAAGAATGTTTTCAAAACATGTATGAAGACCTCTATTATTGCATGATGTTTGTATGCTTAAGGACCCAACTCATTGAGTGATAATTGTATTTACGAGGGCCAGTGGTGACAACTGCATGGGTCAAAAGCACAATTTTGGGCCATACAGTACTAATAAATAAAAAAACTCTCCCTTAAACCCTATCAGGAATTTGTATTCCAGGACCCAGATTGAGGCTCTAGTCAGCACATTGGTTCAGATCTTGCTGTGGGACATGCCAGACCCTTCAAGCTTATGGAGCCACCACTGACAAGGATAATATCGAATGCTGTTTGTATACATGAGAGCCCTAATCACATGTGTGAGGGTCCCTATCATATTTAATGATGTTGGTAAAGTATGTATTAGGACCCTAATCATTGAATGTTTTGTACAGTGTATAATAATTATATTAACTATAATCATTTAATATGTTGTATGTATGAGGGCTACAATTATTTAATGAGTATTGTATGTATAAGGACCATAGTCATGGTATCGTAGTGTTTGAGGACCCAAATCATAGTGAATCATACTTTTGTATGTGTGAGGACCATCCATCCACATTGTTGGATGAGTCACCCTCTTTAAGATGGTCTTAAATGAGTAAATAAATATGTATTGCTCTGAGTAAATAAATGAAGGCAGTCATTTTGAAAAAAAAAAGCATTCTAGGTTTTTGAATTTCTGTTTAAGCTTAATTTTTGTACTCTATTTTTCTATTTTTTTTACAACCCAGTTTTGAATGTTTTTTAACACTGTTGGGTGTCTGAAGAAATAAATAAATTCAACTGAGAAATACTCTTAGTGCATACCTCACAAAGACAACCAACCAAATAACCATCATTGTCATCACCATCATCATCAATATTGTTATTGTTATTTTCTATTATGGATAATTTTTAATCATTATTTGTAACTGAGGTACAGCAAAGTTCTTTGCAATATTCAATTTATATTCACAATTTAATAATTGATAAACAAAACATTGTAATTAACTATTTATTATTACTTACTTTTTAAACTCGTAAGATTCATTATGACTTTAAATAAAAAATGCATGTGTTATCATGTCACTTTGTAATCTGTTGCAAGCCTTATAGTTATTTATGTTGTTAAGTAAGGATTTACAAGCGAAGTAGAGGAGAGGATATAATTTGTGTTACACTTCCGCACCATAATACAGTAGTATCATTTGGTTAGATTTCCTGTTTTTAGATATATGGCAGATAAGAGGATTATTCCATCTGAGCATGCTCAGTACATACAAACCCAAGACTTACATATGATACTGTGAGAATAAGCTAATCCATACCATATCTCAGACTTTGTACAGTATGACAAAATGGAACTATGGAATGATGAAGTCTTAAGGCGGACTGAATAGTCCTCAAAATAAATTACATTTATATTTCCTACACACACTATAAAATTACTAGTGATATTGTTTTATATAATGTACATAAAAGCACTACTCATTTATGTTGACAGTAAACCAATTATATGTTTTGCTTTTGGCTTACTAACCTCTGGCTAGTAGACTTCCCAAATTATACCCTAAAACAAAACCAAAAGTGGATTGACACTTATGTTGCTTCATATTGGCTATTACATTTCAGCTTTTGGTGAAATTTCTCGTTGAGGATTATTTTAAATTAACTGGTTTATAATTAAGTGAACTCGTTAGAACCCTCTCACTTCACCTTTATTGCCACCCCACCTTACCCTACCCTACCCTAATCAGCCTGTCCATTTAAAAGGTCCTACTATAGCTTGTCATTATGGTAATAAATGAACGAGTTTGCTGCCCTCATTTTGCAGAAAATGGTCTTGAAGGATGATGGTGCAGAAAGGTAGGTTGAGATCAACCTTGTACCTTATGTTCTGCTATGTTCTTACACTTACTAAATTTATGAAAATATATAATCCAAATCTAACAAACTTTTTGTCATAATTAGTGTTTGAGAATATTTAGTGTTTGAATGTAGCTACTAAATGCTTTATAAACTCCTTAGGAAATCATAAACTGATAAAATCGACAGTGTCATTGACCTCACTAATCCCTTATGTCAGGAAAGAATCTGATGTATGATCTGTTGTTAAAACTATTAAAAAAAAAAACCCTACTACCCTATACTACAAAAATCTTCAATTTATTACTAGCTAATTTATTTGCCCAATAGAAATATATTCTAATGTTGTTAAAATCAAAATTAAATATTAAGTGTAAGCAATATTTTATTTTATTCTACAACACTAACACTGATAAATCTTCATTTGATGCTAGAGTTAATTCAGTAATAGAAATTTCATATGCAAAAAAAAAAAAAAAAAAAAACAGCATCAAGAAAGCATTTAATCTATGTAGTAGACTTAAGCCACCATATCTATAGTACTTATTTTGTGTAGACTACCTACCATAATCTTTTATTTCCACATACTATACCTTCCAATCTGCATTGATCTATATGGATGTAATAATGTGTATGCATACACAGAAAATGCATACAGACAGAAAATACTACTCTAGAACATAATTTACGTCCGGAGCATTTCTGTATTTTTCTGGATATTCTATGGTCTTGCTAGTTCACCTTTTTCTTCAATGACATTATAATATGAAAAGTCATACAGCTGCTGCCTTAGCAAACTCTTGCCTTGTCAGCTAGCCAAGTGCAAATCAACAAATTTTTTTTAGCGCAAAATTGTCAATTCAGATGGACTTTTAAGGTAATTGTCGTCATTCTTAACTGGATCCTACGTCAGAAATGCATGGTGACTCAACCTAACTTTAGTAGGTAATTCACTCAAAAAGCTCAACAACCAGCTAGGGTAAGAAGTACCGTGTATGCTAAAAATAAACCACAGACAAAATCTATCATTATATTATCAAATTTAGAATCAAGGGATGTTCGTTAATTTCTGACCTAGAATAGAAATCTGAGAACTCAGAAATCAGAAATTACAATATAAAAGTCGATGCTTTTACAGTGTCAAATTCTGTGTACCTATAATTATAAACTTTGTAGTTAAAAATATAGAAAAATATCGCATGTATAATTTATCCTTGAAATCAATATATTTTCATATTTTTGAACACAGTAATTATTACTAATAAATGTACTTTTACAGGATGGCGGTGTCAGATCCAGGAATTTGAAATAGAGAGGTCTGAGGAGGGAATCTTGCAGATGGAAGGTACAGACTACATCTGCCTCACCATGGTTGAGGCTGAGATATGAAAGGTTATGTCTGTGGCATCTCTAGATGGCCAGAAATGAATGTAATTTTCTTTTTCCCTCCAGTAGATGCTACTTGTCCTCCTACATATCATGTCGAGTAAACTGTTGAGTTCTGTATCACACTGTTTGTCAGCAGGCCTTATTGTATCACCATACATGCAAGGTTTAGTAAACTGATGAGTACTGAGTCTGTATCATGCTGTTTGTCAGCAGGCCTTACTGTATCACTGTAGTAAACTGATGAGTACTGAGTCTGTATCATGCTGTTTGTCAGCAGGCCTTACTGTATCACTGTACATGCAAGGTTTAGTAAACTGATGAGTACTGAGTCTGTATCATGCTGTTTGTCAGCAGGCCTTATTGTATCACCGTACATGCAAGGTTTAGTAAACTGATGAGTACTGAGTCTGTATCATGCTGTTTGTCAGCATGCCCTACTGTAACACCGTACATGCAAGGTTTAGTGAACTGATGAGTACTGAGTTTGTATCACGCTGTTTGTCAGTAGGCCTTAATGTATCACCATACATGCAAGGTTTAGTA
>NW_022728550.1:1296236-1392529 GCF_011630105.1 Anneissia japonica | reverse complement strand
AGTTGCATCGTTCCGTCTCACCGCCGCCCAGTACTACGCTTGAAAATGAGTGCCGACTAACGAAGTCAGGCGGCAATTACTAAATAGTTTTAAATATTAATTATATAGCCTATATATCCATATTAAATGTTGTTCACCGGCAGATTCACATTAGCGTAAATTAAAACCATTATTTTGTTAATTATCTTAATAATAATATGAATAATGTAATATTGTAGCAAAAACGGTCTATTCTCTTCCACAGAGAAAGTAGGCCTATCTGCTACAGTAATTTTTCTCGTTCGCTTATATTTTGAATTCGTTTGTCGACGGCTGTCTCTTATACACATCTAGATGTGTATAAGAGACAGACTTTAGGCTGTGAATGTGCATGTTGATGGATTGAATGTTGTTTAGATCTCATTCATTATTTTTGCATGCGTTTAGTTTTATCGTTGGCCAATCAGCATTATATTCTCTATGCTCACTCTACAGTGTAGAGTGTAGTGGTATTTTTTTTGTGGTTTTTTTTTTGTACCATGTTGCTTATTACTTTAAATTTCAATTCATAGTGAAGATTCAATATTTGACAAAAAATTTCAATATCCTTTTTATGAACGATATTGAAATTTACTAGTTTTTCTTTTTGGATTTTATATCTTACCTGGGCAATTACTTGTTACCTGATAATGTGGACCTCAGACAATCTGTACCTGTATATATGGCCAGCCCAGACCTTTAATCTGATAGTAACAGAAACATATAGTACCGTACTTAAACCTTTTATCATTGCTTCATTTCATTCATACAATTCTTCAATTCATTCATTCATTCTCCTGACCATTAAAAATCATTCAGTTCACAGTCATTAATTCTCTTCACATTCATGTTTTTTTTCCATTTATTTATGAAAACTTATTAATTCATTCTGTTATTAATTTATTACAGTAAGTATTTGTGATCAGTGGATCAGGGGACAGAGGGGGCTTAAGTCCCCCAACGGACAGGTCAAGTCCCCCCCCGCCCCCCGCCAGACAGAGCTCGTCGGGCAGTCAGACCATATAACATAGTAAAAATAGGCCCACACCAAACCAACACATGTCTGTCACAGTCTGAGAGTGCCATTTCCGGCCATCCAGAGGTTGCTATTCTTAAAAAAAATCCCCTTCCTCCAGCTCGAGCCTACGAGCTCGAGTCACCCTGTCGGACAACTTAGCCCCCCCAGAAAATATATCCTAGAGCCGCCACTGTTTGTGATTCCCATTCACATTTAGCTTTTCATTAATTCATTAAATGCTTTCCTTACTCGTTGTCTCTTACACCAAAGAGTGAACAAAATTTTACAGGTCAAAACTATACCTGTTTTGCTCTATTTTGCATTTTGACTGCATAAGTATGAGCTACATATTGATCTGTATTTCCCAAGGGTTTCCAAGAGACTTAGATCGAGAGATTTGATACCTTTATTCATATACAGAATTTTTGATACCTTCTTAGGAGCATATAATAACCTTCATTATCTTCATTTTTACTCCACATGATTTCAGGGTGGGATAGATAATTAAACCATATACACACATTTGACTTTTTTAAATTAAAGTAATATAATCCTATGACCCATAATTACATCATAAAGTACATTTATAATAATTATATAACTCAAAATTTCTCTAGACTATATTGATTTTTTACTTTATAATTATTCCAGGAATAACAAATCAGAAACTCAATGTTAGATATATTTAGAAGTTGATTATCGAAGATGTGAGACTTGTGAGGTCATCAGATATGTGTCAGGTGTTATACTGAGCTTTCTCAATCCTCATCATCTTCAATGTCCTTCATGTGCTGTAGGATATAACTTGATGTAACAAAAATGAATATGAAGTTTTGTTGATATCCCAGAATGGAGCTGAATGTGATGAGTATTATAAATAAGGTTCACATTAAGACTCGCTGATCATTTTCAAACTCACATGTGCTGGCAGCATCGGTAGAATTCACCTTCCTCAATGGAAAGTTCCCAGCCTGCTCTGTTAATATTATAAGATATTCTACTTAAGATATAGATACGTTATTATAATAAGATAATATTAATAATACTCAATGAAATTAAAGGTGGTTTAAAAAAGTCGTAAAGATTAATTTATGTCAGAAAATTTGTTAGGAAACTAACATAGCTAAAGATAGCAAATGTACCGCTACACACCTATTATTTACTTGCATTTTGCTTGCATTACACAAAGCCAATACAATATTGTTTTTATATATGTACATTGATAATTTAATAATATTGATTTTTATTGTATTGTGGGAGAATATATATAGTAAAATTGTTGCTTAATCAATATATAATTTGTGTGTATGTGCATTTTTGGAAATTTGTTCAGCTTAATTTTTGGTTTTTTTTTAACTTTATTTAAAATTTGAGCACATTTTTTCAAATCCCCTATGCCTTATGGTCTCATATAGCTCTTTCTGGGTAAAGTATATTAAATTAGATTATTTCAAGTAATTGTAATTTATGAGCATTGTTTTTATGTTAGTGAATAATTAAAGAAGTTAAGAATCTATTTATTTATCAATAAATAGGCCTATAGGTTGGTTTTAATCTGTATTTTTAAATGTTTTATTTTATTAGGATTTAGCTTGTCTATTCAGTAATGTAGTCAGATAAATAGTTGGTTTGTATAACTCAATATCAACTGTTTTACTATAATACCCTTATTATATTTTGCCTGTGTTCCCTTATTTAGATCATGTTTAGATTAAACATTAACTTTAACACTCTTGTAGTTCTTTGCATAATCAAGTCTCCGATTTTTGAGTTGCAATTATAGTGCTTAAAGGTTAATTTATATAACTAATATCAACATAACGTTAATAATGTATTAATAACCAGAAAATATGACAGTAAAAGAAATAATTTAAATTATGAATGATACTGAATATATGGATATAATACTACTTTGTAGGTGAAAAATGAAATACTTGGAATTCAGAAGTTATAGAGGATTTGATTTGGAATTTTTAAATTCATAATGTCATAAATTTGAAGCTTTTTATATTACTGCTAGATTAACATTCCATGGATTTCAAAATAACCACAAAATAATAATGACTAAAGTTTCTTTGAAATAACTTTCATTTTGGCAAGCTCAAAATCGTTTCTGGTATTTGAGTAGATCAACATATCTGGTAATGTTTCTTCAATAGAACTCCCTCTTGAGTTTTATATAGTTATTCACTTCATACATTTCTACTTTTCTAGTGTTGATTCTACTAATTATTTTTAATAAAAAAAAATTTTGTGTTGCTTTGTGTCATGAATAATGATAGACAAAAATTATGAATATAGCATGTTAACTTTTTGTTTAAATGTGGATACAGATTCAGCAGTATTTACATAATTATTTTTATTTTAAAAACACACCATTATTGTCATGGAGAAAATGAATCCCCTTTTGGAAATTTTGTAATAATTCAGAATGAAAAGTTTCCATCACCTGGATGGATCATCTCGACCCAATTTTATGGTAGAATATAAAAGGCAAGTAGTCATGAACCAACTCAATTATTACCAGTGTATCTCGTTGGTTGATTAAATATCAAAACCCTGTTACTGTATGACTTGAAGCTAAGATGTTTGGGATTGCCAACTGGTTGTAAGAGCTAAAGACTCTCAAGGTTTGCGACTTCAAGAGAAAGTAAGCCACATTGAAATTCCATTCAGTAGGTGGGTAGGTGTTGGAAAGCCTGTCAGGTTTTGATAGATAGAGGTATTTCACCTTTGCCCTTGGCCTTCAATAATTCACTCCAAAACAAATTATAAAATACACACTTGGGTTGGGAATGTAGTTGGAAACACCAAACTGTATAATAGATTTATTAATCGCCATGTCAATACAAAATAGTTTGATTCAGATTTATTTTAGCTTTCTCAAGCTCATCACATACATTGTAGCTGTCAGAATTTTACAAAGTTCTGATCAGAGTAGGCACAGTAAGTAAACAATAAGTTTATATCATAACATGGTAAATACATTTATTTCAGAGTGTAGTTGAAAGCCAATTGTGAAAAATTACCATCCTGTAAGCAGAATTTTATTAGGTTCTTTGAATGAATGTTTTAAATTCCAGAAATTTGCTAATAGTGGGTCCATCAATGAGATTTAATATCAAATTAATATTATTAATTTGACAACCTCATGTTACATCTGAAAGCAGTGTGGCTCATGCTTATCAAACTGAGAAATTTCCCCCTGACCCACACTGATGCCACCAATTGGTAACTAGTGCCAGATTCAAGGGGCCCTCAGCCGGGGTACCCCCTCCTTCACCCTAAATTTTTCAAAGTAAAAAATAATGGAGAAAACATTTTTTTTAAATTAAAATTGAAGCCTGACACTGCCATTTTCGGCCATCTAGAGGTGCCATAATCATAAAATTTCTTACCTCAGCCCCACCCTTTATACCCTCTATCTATGGAATCCCCCTGGCACCCCTCCCCCCTGCCCCGCCCACTCCCCTAATACACATTCCTGAATCCGCCACTGGTAACTTATTTCTCCAAGGAGATGATAAGCCTAAACATGTCTGAGATGGATTTTTGCGATTTTTTCCCGGATTCAAATGCTTCCAACATGAATGGTACTTCAGTCTCTTGCAATAAAGAATGTTCATCATCTGAAATAAAAATGCCTCCACATTATACATAGGCCTACAGGTGAGTACTGGCATTATACAAATATTGGATTGGATTAATAATAATAATAATAATATAAGAATTTATAAAGTGTCAATTAAACGGCCGAGGTGCATTATCAAAGGTGCTTTGCACGTTAATGATGGAAAAGGTGAGTTTTAAGTAATTTCTTAAATTAAGCAACAGAAGAATAATATTTAATGTGGGCAGTGGGTGAATTCCAAAGTGTAGGTGCAGCAAAGGAAAAAGATTTATGGCCAGTAGTTTTTTAGGATGTGCAAGGAACGGAGAGCAAACAATTATCAGATGATCTTAGGGTGCGTCCAGCAACATAAATGTGGGTAAGCTGATGTATAGATAGGTTGCTTAAAAAGAAGTGCTTTAAAAGTAAGTACCAAGATTTTTAACTTAATGCGTGAATCAATGGGAAGCCAATGGAGGTCCCGAAGAACAGGAGTAATGTGAGATTGATGTTTTGTGAATGTTATAATTCGTGCAGCAGTTTTGAAGCCTCTGGAGTCTGTAAATTGCATTGTATTGGATTATTCCAGCTGATGAAAAATATAGGGCCTATAAAACACTTGAGGAATAAAGTTTAAAATATTGGTGACAAAAATTGTCAGAGCGATCACATGATCATGCAGCTGTATAGAGAGAACTTGCAGGAGGTAAGTTAAGTTTATTTATGACATTTGTCAGAAGATAATATATTAGATGACACTGATACACAATAAAGCTATTGTTAGTCACCTTCACTGTCATAATAATGCTCTGGATTTCAACCTACTCATGTTTTACATGTTGTTGACAAAATTCCAGTTGTGCAGTGAATAGTAAAGGTAATTTCTTTAGTTGAAGCTTCAGTTTGGATTCCAGAACTTCACCTAATTGCGCGCCACACCACCACCACAGTACAAAAATACACCGACAGGTGGTCTTTACTAGACTGGAAGAAGTAAAATTTTCATATTTAACAATTCAGAGATAATTTTCAACAGACATTTTTATCATTTTCTTTTTGTATTACCTTTTCAAATATTTTCTGATATTTAATTTAAATAAATTGGTAAAATTTAACTTCCCCATACACATGTTCGCCTGAATAGCTGATTTATACCTTTAAAAACATTGAAAACAAATGAAAACTAATAATAGTAGGCTCAGCATTAGTGCTTGTAAAAGGCTAAAAAAGATCAAACAAGTTGTGATAAACAAGTCTTTTATCTCATATCTGTACTTTTAACCAATGTAAAGTTTAATTTCTTTTAGATATTGACTTTAGCACTTATGGAGTTATTTCACACTCGCATTCCTTTTCATACATTCAGTTGACAGTTTACCTATTGATGTGTGATACAATCGCTCTTTGACAAAAACTAGGCCACCTGTGGAATTGCCCCAGGAAAATTTGTAAAATTCCTCAATTCTCGTGTTGGAAATTTTACTGTCAGAAATTACACTCAAGTATTGTGTGATAAAGGAGATATATAGTATATGTGGTTGTGATCTTTCTATTATGTTTTCGTACATAATTTTATTGTGGATAAATGGTGGTGATGCATGGTTGGTACATGGTTCTATTTGGGGATACATTATTGTTTATATGGTTTTCAGGGGCAGATCCAGAGATGTGCAAAAGGGAGGGGGGCTGGAAGGGGGCCGAAAATTAGGCCGATCAAGATAACAGTACCCTAGGGGATCCGGGGAATACCCCCACCAAAATTGCTGGGTTCTAGATGCCCGAAAATAACCTCTGAGGACTCTTGGGCAATAAATTTGTTCTTTTTCTTTCTTTTAATTTTTTTTTTTTTTTAACCTTCCAAAGTTTAACCTTCCTTCCAAAGGTTGGGGGGGGGGTTGGGGGTTGAGGCCAGGGCAGGACTTTTTTGGTAATGCATGGTCAATACATTGTTTTATTTGGTGGCACATGTATAGGTACATTATTTTGTTTGTGGAGACATGGTTGGTATATGTTTTTATTTGGGGATATATTGTTGGTGAATGGTTTTATTTTGTAGTATAGCACCTGGTTGTTTTGTGGCATATGGATTTAAAATGTGTAATCTATTTACCTACATAGAACAAGCTATATCACTAGTTTTTTTTTTTTTGTGGTAAAGAATGAATATAATAGAAATCACCAATTATAACAAAAATAATAGGGATACTGTATCACTATAGCCTGCTCCATATCACTGTCTACAATTATGCTAAATTAATGTGTTTGTATTTAAACTGATCAAATTTGTAGATCTAGATGAAATGACCAATAAAGTAAAATTTAGTGAATAATTCTGAATCACTGATTATTCAAAAAGATATAATTGACATATTTTAACCACCCACATTTATACTTTACTGTCCAATCAAATTAAATATGTTACCACAAATATTTAGAAATCTCTACACCCACGTACATGTTGTCAAGTTTGTAGCTGATAGTAGATTTAGTATAAAGGAGAAAACCAAGGGCCAACTACTCCTACACATGCAAACCCATAGACACATTCAAATACGACCCTACATGTAAAATTTGCTCTTGAAAAAAGTTGGATGATTGCAGTATAAAAAAAAGCCTAATCATGGCTTCTTACAATTCATGTCCACCCACACAAAACATACAACACATATACCTGCATGCACCCTAGCACATGGGCCTCGCACACATCAGTGACAAACACTTCAGTGTACAAGTCCTTTTACTCTGGAAATCAATTGACAGTTATAAATTATGGCTCTTCTGTTCAGACATTAAAAATGTAAATGCACTTCCAAAAATAGAATACAAACGTCAACAGCATTTTATTCATGTCCAAAATTTTATGGACACCTTTCAATCAATTAAATTTGCTGGCAGGGGGAAGGAAGAGCTGGAAGGAAACAAACGACAGCAATGATTTCAACAAAGATGGACACAAATCGCTCTATCAAATTCCTGCGAATTTAACATGCTTTGAGCTCAGAATGAGATTGAGTACAATGTTGATGGAGGGTCAAGTTATTGTGAAGGTTATAAACTGGATGTGAATAGATACATTATATTAAACCTCTCTCTTTGGCTTCAATATTGGGCATTATATGGGTGACAGTAGTAGTTTTAAAAAGATTATCTCTAGCAAGAGAGTTCATAATTATTATAAGCATCATACAAAGTTTATAACTAATATTATAATCATCATCATCTAATATTATAAAAGTCACCATCACCATCCTCATTGTCCTCCTGCTCCTTCTCATCACCATAATCCTGTACCTCCATGTATCCGAATCAAAGACCAATAATTGGAGGTTGTGCACCAGTTCACATATCTTAGATCCATTAATTTTAATTAGAGGGGCCCAGAGAGAGACTTTCACAGATGGAGGGTCTAGGCCTATACTACCTCAGCCCCACCGTGTTTGGGGCTGAGGTAAGAAAGTTTATGATTATGGCATCTCTAAATGGCTGGAAATGATACTGTTAGACTGAAAATGAATAGAATTTTCTTTTTTTCTTAATTTCTTTCTTAATTTTGAAAAATTTAGGGGTGGGGGCCCCTGACGGCTGGGGCCCCTCCCCCTTGAATCCGCCACTGATTATACAAATCTTCTCTCTCCATGAAGAACAAACAAAATGGGAAGGCAGCATGTATTTTGTCAAGACAAGAGAGTGTGAGAAAACAAATACCTGACCACATCTACCAAGATAACAATTTACAAGCTTGTGTCATTGCCACAACATATTCATCTCAGTACAGGAATACAAGCTCCGGCAATTCACCTACGCTGCTGCTGCGTACTTGGTATTTCTTGGCAGGATAAGGTCACAATCAATGAAGTCAATATTCTTATTCTTTTTATTGCACAATAGAATATTCTTGATGGGAGGGCCTGGTCTCTAAAGTAAACCTTATTACTATAACAATTGTTTGAGAACCACTCCCATCCAGTATAAAAAAAAACATCATTAAAATGTACATTAAATGTACATACACATCACAACATCAAGCAAAAAGCAAGCGATAAAAAAAAAACCAAAAAAAAAAAACAGAATAAATGCAAAAACAGTCATTAAAAGCAAAAAACAAGGTCATCACAATCACCATTTAAGTACAGTAATAACAATAATAATTATAATTATTCTACAAAACCTATTGTTATTATTACCATCATTACAGCAAAATTCCCATTATTATTTTATTATTTATTATTTATAATTATAATTATTACGATTATTGTTGTTGTTATTGTTGTTATAGTAGTTGCAATTACAATAACCACCATAGCAACAAAATTATTACAGTTATGAGATCATTTTTATTCAGATGAGGGATGTTGTGTATACAAGTGTGATTTGAGTCTAGAAATGAATATGGGAAGGGAATCAAGGACTAGAGAATTCTTAAGATCATTAGGAAGGTCTTCCCAAAGACGAGGGAAAGCGTGAATTGCAGATTTGTGGAGAAAATCATGATTAGCTTTAAGGTGTTTGAAGGAGAGAATTTCACTGTGGCGAGGTAAAAAAGTGCAGATTTGGATAGAGTTAGAAATACTTGTACAGTCGACATAACCCAATACATAACAGAAAAAAAAAAATTAATACTGTCTGTATGTCACATGATAATAAATGAAGTACAGTAGTTATTGTTAGTTATGCTGTATACAGAACATTATTGATAGGCCCTCTAAAAGTAATTGTCAGATGAAAAAGATAAAAAACCAAGGCCCAGTAAGTCACATGATCACCCTAGGTTCATCAGAGAAGCCACAGTTTCCATTATAATGGTCAACCAATCATGATGCAACTTATGAAATGACCAAATATGGTTATGACATACAATTCAGAGAGCGTTAATGGGATATTTGTTGCTTTGTTGTGGTAATGGTAAGTGTGGGTTTTATGGGTTAATGGATATCTGCCAGTCTTGTGTCTGAGTAATTTCTATATTATTTCTAAACAAGTGTTTGTTATGAAAAAATTGACTTTTTTTATTTTGAATAAATACAAAACACAAAGTATGTATCAATCCATGGATGAATGAAATTTATGAATAATGAAGTAAACAATTTAAAAGTACCCCAGATGAATACAAAATATAAGTGAAAATAGGAGCACTGTTAAAAAATTTGAATCTTAATCTAATTTCATCAGTGTATATGTTATGTTAGATTTTTCATGTGTATATACAAATAAACACAAAATAATGTACAAGGTATTAATCATCAGGTCTTATAATCTAAATTAAAATAAAACTAACAATTCATAATTCAAGCTAACTGCTACAGTTTTTACAAACCATTTGTTATAGACCTAAGGATTTTTACAGTTTTATTTATGTCTGGATCTTTTTATGTGTATTTTTATATTATTCCCTTTGATACAAATACTGTATTAATTCTAGGGTTAGACCAATCAGCGTACATTTCTAAGATTAATATGTGATCTTTCTATGCAAAAAGGTTTTTTTAATTAATTTTTTTTTTTATTACATTCACATCCAAACAGCAAGTAACTTTTCACTTACAGGATGGATGATGTTTTATTAACCAAGTCTCTTTATTAAGATTAGGAAGTGGAGAATCCTGTTCTCACAGGAATGCATTCAACCCAGGACCCTGGGATTAAAAAGCAAGCAAACTCCACTGCTCGGTTACAAAAACACATGAAATAAATTCAAAGATTTTTTGATAGTTTGAAACATAGAGAAATAAATATAGTAATATACAGATATGAAAAATTACTAAAGAAAGAAAAAAAGAAGTGAGTTAATCCATGTTGGATGTTAATTTGGGAAATACTTTTCCCTAAGGAAAACCAAAAGTGTTTAATGGCCTGAACACATGTGGATAACTGCCTACCAAGGGTCCATATTGAACATACAGGAAGGAAAAGTACATAATTGGTTTTAACCCCTTCCTGGTACACAAGTTCAAAGGTCCTTGTACCACCCAAAGATGTGTGTAAGATATCCCAGTTGTTATTTCCCTGACATGAATTTTTAATATCTTTTACAATGCATTTTTTTTTCTTTTTTTATTTGACTTTTTCAATTAATTTAATATTTAGTATAGTGATGTATGGTACAAAAGTATCAAGGTGTTACTTAAAACGAAAAGGTTGAAATGTGATTGAGGTCATACAATAACCTGATTTGATCCACAATTTTTAAAGGTGTCCACTAGTCTATTTGATCTAGTTGCAAATTCATCACACCCTTCCCACCAACAGGCAGTGGAAGCTCTAGGATATATTTTCTGGGTTTGGGGGGGGGGGGGTGAGCTGTCCGACAGTGGGGATTTGAACTCGGAAGTTCAGAGAGGATGT
Organism: Anneissia japonica; assembly: GCF_011630105.1. Lineage (NCBI taxonomy): Eukaryota > Metazoa > Echinodermata > Crinoidea > Comatulida > Comatulidae > Anneissia > Anneissia japonica. The sequence goes on along the minus strand of NW_022728550.1, from coordinate 1,381,541 downwards.
TGCCCTTCCCAAATGAGATTTTTTTAAGAATAGGAACCTCTGGGTGGCCAGAAGTGACAGACATGTGTTGGCTTGGCGCGGGCCTATTTTTATATATCTTTTAGTCCAACTGCCCGACCAATTACAGCAAAAATAAATTAACAGGAAAGATGTTTACAAACAATATTTCAAAATTAACTTAGCTATGATACAGCAAATGATAATAACTAAAATGGAAGCAATAATAATAATATAACTAAAAGAACATGTAATAATTCAATGTTGGATACTTTTTTTAAACTATTGGAAAAGTATCACTGAACAGTTAAAAGCCTCCTTTTTAAATCTACTGTATATTCAGAAGTGGATCAAAATTATTACAAGTAATACAATTATAATATGATTATATAATTGTATTAATTAATGCAATTATATAATCATATTATGAGGCTTAGTGCGATGGGCACCTAACAGCTCATTCCCTAAGTTCATCAATGAATACGGACTACCTTTAATTATGTAATTAAAGTTAAAATTGCACATGATTATAACATGTTTTAAAGGTACTGATCTCATTAACCAATTTGTATTTCATTAAAATTTACATAATGTAAAATTAAAATATGCTATTTTGGCTCCACAAAAATTTAATACATTATAGGTCTACGTCTGTGTTGTATTTTTGCAAATGGCATGCATGGTAGCCCATTATAGATACATGTGCATGTTTTTATGGTGTTATTTTCTGTGTTACTGATGGGAGCAAATTTGTTTCCCTGTAGATGTAGAGTGTTATAAATATAGAATAGTTCAAGTGGCTGTCAGTGTAAAGTATGATAAAGCTAATCAATGATTACAAATCCTAGACGTTGAATTTCATTTCCTAATGGCCCTGTCACACCTTGACGATTTAGTCAGCGTATGCCAAACGTATCAAAATTTCTCTAAAACGCTGACATACGCTGACCTATCGATGCTTTTTATCAAATTTGGGCGCATTCATAGCGTATTCATAACGTATTGGATGTAAAAATAACGTGTTAGTAACTTATATAGAACGTTTTGATTACTTATAGAAAACTTACACGAACAAATGCTTAGCATGTTGCCGGCATTCCCAACTTATGCCCAGCGATAGTCTACCTTATGCACAGTGCGCAGCAGTGTATCGCCTATGACTGTGTGACGTAGCCTTATAAAAAGGCTGCCTCTCGTCGATTCAAATCATAACCGCACTAGACATCGCAGTATCAATGTCACCGTATTTACATCACCCAATTTTAATGTACCTATTCCCCTAAACGCTGCCAATACGCCATTATACGATAACTGTAAGTTAGAAACACGTTCTGTAAGTTTTGTGGTCGTCTGGAAACTGTCAAATACGTCTACATACGTCAATATACGTTGGAGTAAGTTCGATATAAGTTACATGCAAGTTCGAAGTACGTTATTCATTGGTTAGAAATGCGTTTTGACTTTTGAGTAACTTATAAGTAACGTGTGTCAATGTGTGTCAACGATCGCTTAACTTACCTACAACTTATGGCCCACGCATGCAGAATGTACGAGTCATACGCTGACATACGTCAAAAAGTTTTGTACATGCCCAAAACTTTTCAACATACTCGCCGTACTAGGACGTATACCAACATACTTTAGCGTGCTCTAAACTTATACGAAACTTACCAATAACTTATTCGATGTATGCCAGCGTATTCGCCATTTTTTTATACGTCGGCATACGCTGGCTAAATCGTCAAGGTGTGACAGGGCCATAACAAATTAAATTGAATTAATAACTAAATTAGCCACCCACTAATTTCCTCCATAAAGTAGTCATAATACCACAGCTTAAATCTGAATAAAAAAAATTGAACTGAGAAATTTATTTTGCATGCGTACTTGACCAATCAATTGGTGGACTGGTGAACTTAGAGTGCATATAATGCTATATTGTTTATTTTAGTGACAATACCAAGACATAAAAACATCATTTGTTTCATCAAGGCCATTTTTATTCTTACCTTTTTGCTTTTATTTAAGCATCATCAGGGAACTTATAGGGAACCTATAGATTAATTGGAAGGGAACTTTCATAAGATGTTCAGTTCCCATGGTTTCCCATGCAGACTTGCTTAGATAACAGAGTGTGAGGTAGCTGAATTCCATTATTATTACAGCAGGTTTTTCCAGGTCCATTGCCATGCTGATAGATTCACCAACATATTATCCTACCTAAACTGTAGGCAGTGAATGAGGATCTTGGATAGATAATGGCTTTCAATAGTTTTGAAGTCATTTTCAAATGGTCCTGTTTTGAAAAGGTCAGATACACAAAATGCAGAGGAAAAACTGACCTAATTAAATGTGTGATGGTATGCTTTCTTTAACAATTGGAGATACTGTAGTTGATATCAGTGGCGGCGCTATGGTTTCCACAACGACAGCAGGGCAACGCCCCTGACAAGCAGGGCAAGAGTTGTACTTTGGTGCGTAGCACCACCTGAGGGCCGTAGGAGGGTTTGAGAGGGGGTGTCTCCCTCCCTAACGAGAAAATAAAAACAAAATAAGCTGTTAGATGCTCTTGACCTACGGATGGTGTTCTTTGTTTCTCATCGGTGTCCAAGCTATTAATTTATATAGGCCTTTCCAATTCAGGTCAACATTTGATATAAACATTTTATAATACAGGTATTAATTTTTTAAAATATTTAATTATTATAAGGGGGTGGGAGAAAGCCTCACAAATGGCGGGGCTGTGGCCCTCCTCCTAGCCCCCCCATAGTGCCACCACTGGTTGATATAGCTTGCAACTGATAAATATAGCTTTTGTTATTTTTCCTTCATTTAACATTTATTTTTGGAAAATACAACATCATTCCCATAAAGCAAAATCAACTACTGTTCATATACTGTAGGCCTACTATGTAATATGTAGGTCTATTTATAATACTTATTCTTTTTATAAAATACTAGTTTGTTTCTCTGTTCGAGTGGATAATATGCTAATTATTTAAAAATATTTTGTCTAAATTTTATATTTGTACATCAATATAGTGGCAAGGACAGACGTTTGAATATACAATACATGAGTGTTTATCTTAGAATATTATCTGAATAGAATTAATGAAATAATGATTTTGTATTTCAACCAAGGCTATTACCTCCCACACACATCCCCTATTTCCTCTTTATCTTAACCGTCTGTCAATCACCTACCAATCACATCCCTGTCTCTCCTTTATCTTGCACCTTCCAATCACAATTGCTAACTTGTTTCTCAATTGACTGTTGCATTATGAATATTCTCTTTCAACACAACCTAATACAACCCATGCAATATATCCATTACATTAATATATTGTGTGGTTTTTGTCCATTTATAAATTGAATATAATAACAAACATATATAAAGTCATGAAATAAACAATAACATATCATATATTAATGGAAATTGAATACAATAATAAATTTTTAAAAATATGAAAATATAAATATTTCAAATACAGAAAATATATGTGCACATAATAGATGTATATTTTAAAAAGTGTACAGAGAAAATTGGAGTTATTTAATTGAGACATTTTGTAATTTAGCAATAGATTATAAATAATTATATTTTGAAAGTGAAATATACTATAATTTAACAATTTTTACAAATGTTGTTCCCACTTGATGCATATTGAGTTGAAATCCAAATATTAAATACTGTAAATACAAATTGAATATTTCCCATCATGCAAAGTGTTAAAAGATGTGATTATTAATGATTCTAATAAAATAACTGCAGCATACATGCAACTAGTTAATGAGCTGCTGCTCAATATTGCATGCCTGTGACCTGTTGCCTATTTGGTAATAACTGCAGCATACATGCTACTACTTGCCCGTTAATTATGCTGTTAAAAAATTGAAATTAAAATAATTTTTTTTTCATTTCGGATTTTACTTCATAGCTGCTCAACCATATCTTTTCACTCAATATTTACATTTTAAATTCTAGTAGTAGTAAGGCTAACCAAAAAATTATTTTTTCTTAATAATATTGGGAGCCAAAAAGGTTGAGTGTTTTTGTGGGAAATCATTAAACATCAATAATGTCAACACATAATATACTGGTTTGGCAATTTTCATCCAAGGAAGCAGACAGCAGTATCGTACTATTCCCTTAATAACTTTTTTCAAACCCTTTAGAGTATAATAATTCCTATCAATATCTCCGTTTCTGAATCATATTTGCGTAGTTTCTTTGAAATTAGTTTAGTGTTTCCAAATTTTATGTTATTTATCCCCAGTGGGGGCTCTAATATATAATGTCAATGGTGCCAGAGCTGTCAGAAAGGTGGTGTCAAGGGGGTTCACGTCTAAACATTGGTAGGGGTTCCCATGCTGGCATTGCCATTATTGATATTTAATCAATCACTAATAGTCCTTACTTTTAAGTGCCTGACAGGAATTGCCCCACCTTATCTATGGGTATACCTCCATGATCTATGTAACAAATTACTTTTAATCAAAACAGCCACTCTCAGTGCACTAGAAGTAAATAAAATAACACTTTGATGGAACAGAAATGGAAGCTTGTACAAAGCAATTGAACATTTTTATTTTTAGGTTTCAGAAAAACATCAAACAACATAAAAAATACACATAAACTCTCATATATAAATGCAATAACATTTAAATAATTTTTTGAATAAAAAAAACTTGAAAGAAACAAAAATATATATACTGTATATAAAAGCAGCAAAACCAAACAGGGCACAGTCAAAGGTTTCGCAGCGCACACTTTCCAGCTAACACCAGAGTACTTATTTTTTTATTTATTATTATTATATAAATTATTGTTTTTTTTTTAAATTTATAATGTTTATTTTTATTTATTTTTTAAAATTCTTTTCTTTCTTTGGCCAATGGCCCCTGCAACAACAACCGCAACTTGACCTTCGGGGATGTAACTCAATATCTGCAGCTGTAACGCCTACTCCATTGAGCCACATGCGATATCTAGCCATGACTGGTGCAAACAGTGGCAACTGACAATTTTCTTCTGTCTCTTATACACATCTTATACCTCCATGATCTATGTAACAAATTTACTTTTAATCAAAACAGCCACTCTCAGTGCACTAAAAGTAAATCAAATAACACTTTGATGGAACAGAAATGGAAGTTTGTACAAGGCAATTGAACATTTTTATACCATGAAACTAAGGTATGGAACGAGCTTCCAAACTAAATTAGATCAACATTTAATGATGTTGAACTGGCAAAATTTCAAAACTTAATCAAAACTTAATCAAAACCCTTAAATATTTTTATTAATTTCCATTGAAATGTACTGTTCTCTTGCCTTGATCAAAATTAAATTAGTCATTTTCTTTGGTTTTTCAGAAAAACATCAAACAACATAAAAAATACACATAAACTCTCATATATAAATGCAATAACAATTAAATAATTTTTTGAATAAAAAAAACTTGAAAGAAACAAAAATATATATATACTGTATATAAAAGCAGCAAAACCAAACAGGGCACAGTCAAAGGTTTCGCAGCGCACACTTTCCAGCTAACACCAGAGTACTTATTTTTTTATTTATTATTATTATATAAATTATTGTTTTTTTTTTTAATTTATAATGTTTATTTTTATTTATTTTTTAAAATTCTTTTCTTTCTTTGGCCAATGGCCCCTGCAACAACAACCGCAACTTGACCTTCGGGGATGTAACTCAATATCTGCAGCTGTAACGCCTACTCCATTGAGCCACATGCGATATCTAGCCATGACTGGTGCAAACAGTGGCCACTGACAATTTTCTATTTTTTCAATTTTGTTTTGTTTTTTTATGTGGGTGCATAGTCTGCCAGTACAGCATTAATATATACCATGCTGAATGTATGTGAATACTCTAATGTTATTCAAGCATTTCATTAATCATTAAGTTATGATCATACTGTAAATTCAATTATAAATTTACAATGATTTGTAGAAAAAAAATAGTATAGTAATAAAAAGTCAAACTGGATTAAAAGTGAATTATATTGGTAATTGTTTAGGGAATATTCAGACAAGACCACTGTATTTTAACTTCAAATTCAATTTATATTCTGCATTTATTGTAAGTAAATTTCACTTAAGTACAATGTTTCTTCTTGTATCATGTTGAATTGAATTCAAAATTATTTATTGGAAAATGTAGTAGACATGGCTTTTATTCAATAACTAACTGTATAGTTGAGTCTAGTTCAAGGGTACACTTATCTAGTGCTAAATTTATATTTAATAGAACAGTATTATTAAAGTGATAAAGGTTGTTAATTATATCTATTTCATATCTCTCTGATTCTCTTTGCCACCTGTCTCAGTTGGTCTGAATCCGATTTGTATTGTTTTGCCTCACTAGTTTTCTGTTGATTTGTGCTTGTTTCGACCTGTTCTGTTTCTGTTTTTTTCTTTTGTTTCTATATCTCAGGCTGTACCAACACAAGGTTTGTTTCCTTATCTTCTCTGGTCTTTGCCTTCTTCCTTTTTTTATATTTCGCATATCTTTCTATTATATAAAAATAATAATTTTTTGTTATATTTATGTGAAAGGAAGTAATTCATGTTACATTGAATCGAATTTAATTCAGATAGCTTGATCAGTCCAAAGTAAATTTACAAGAAGTGTACAATAATGCACACATTGGTTACTTAAAGAGAGCACATTATTCTTGAACAAGAAAAGTCTGGAAGTGCTGTTTTTGGCCATCTAGAAGTGCCATAGATATCAAAAATGTGTTTCTCAACCATGGTAGGTCTAAGGTAGACTGGACCCATCATCTATACGTTGCTGGGCCCCCTCTATTTTAACTTCATGGCTCCACCACTGACACTATTGTTATTATTTGTTGGTTATGAGTTTGATTTATTGTTTGGAAAGTCTAATTTATCAACTATTACTGTTCACCTGTATGGTGCTATACAGATCTGTCCGAAAATATTGGACATATTTCTTCATTTTCATATTGAATACTATTCTTGTTCATTTAATACTTCTCAATTTCTCGTAATTTTTCAACTCCGATCACCAGAATCATTGTGTCACCTAATTTTTAGTTCATTAAAGTAGACCATCTCTCATAAATATATACAGTAACTTTAATTAAACCTGTTTAGATTAAACTGTGTCCAGAATGAAAGTCCTATATTCATTTAATGTGCTTCATTGCCATTCTATCTCCTAAACTGATTCATCTACTCATACTAATGTATTTTTTTTTGTCTATTCATTATCAAATTGTGTTAATTAAACATGCTCGCTTCTTGAAGTGGAACATACCAGCAGAAGTAAGTCATCTGCATTTCCACATTCCAAATTTAATTACCCATAATCCCCAGTGACGTTGGTCATTACAATCATGTGGTCATCAAGTAAGCAATTAAATGACACAACTAATCAATACCGGTAACTGTCTTATATTGTAGGTTTCCTGGGTGTCAATGTTATACTGTAATCTTAGTTGATTTTTTGTTAAAAACGGACTCAATTTACTGTGGTCCAATAGCAGACAGTATTTATATTTCCTTTTTTTAATATTTTGTTATGGTATTATGAAAATCACTTACCCTACCCCACCTGAAATGTAACAAAAAAGAAAATTTATTTCATTATGGCTATAATTATAACTATATTTAGGAGAACATCCCACTCTCAATTCCCCCTCTCTCCATCGTTGCTATGACTAGTAGTACTGCTACTAATGCTGTTGCTTAGGATGTTCATTCCTTTGATCTAAACATCCTAAGTGGTTATACATTTGTCAATCAAAACTCAATTAAAAGAGCCTGCAAGTGTGCAAAAAGGCGCAAAACTAGGGATAGAGCATACGGATGGCTATGTTGCTAACAATTGGTTGCTAACATCTAAAGTAACTTACTTTGCTCTAATCCAATGTAAACATAGTGCATTAGGAAGTTTAATGTCTGAATTTCAATACCATAAACCCTCAAATAAGCGCCACTCTCGAATAAGCATCGCTCTCAAATATGTGGCACAAACACAATTACCCTGTGTAATTGGAAACACTTTGAGAAAAAGGGTTTAAATACAAATGTATACAGTGTTCAAATGAATAAATAACACAATGAAAACACAAGCATATTTTTATAAACGTTTATTTACGGTGATGTAGGGCTTATTATAAACGAACTATAGGAATATGTGAGATAGGGATCATGGGAACGGGCATTGAAATTGCCATGCCAATATGTTTTTTAATAAGCACTGCTCTCGAATAAGCGCTGCTCTCGAATAAGCGCCACACTGAAGCCTCAACAAATTGTATAAGCCCTGTGTTGCTTATTCAATGAATTACGGCTACTGCTTTTTAAATTGGTTACATCACTTTCTCTTTCCAATAATAAAATAGTATATTACAGTTGTTGACCTTTAACTCATTTTTACCTGTCACAAATGTGCTTGAAATTTTTGAAATAATAGAAAATAGTTAGAAAGTATACATACTCCAAGTATTGAAATACATGCCATCGTGTTGGGATTCAATATTTCGACATTAATTATGTCATAATCAGGATTGATGATGACATAATTAATGTTGAAATATTGAATCCCAACTCGATGGCGTGTATTTCAATACTTGGAGTATGTATTATACTTTCTTATCTGAGATTAATCAGTGGACCTTTCGGTTTTATTAGAAAATAATTATGTGTTGAGAAAAATTCATAGGTTAAACTATCAAAAATTCAGGAAGAGTATGGCAAAAGTGGTGGAGTGGAGATTGAGAGGGGACCAAAATTATGAGTATATAAAAATAAAAATTTAAAGCTATGCTTGCCCTCTTTATTATATTTAAGGTGGATGATAAGAAGCAATGTATTATTTTTTTTTTTCTTTTTAATTATATTTAAGATGATAGATAAGAAGCAAGGTATTGTTTTTGTTTTCTTTTTTTTCGGTAGCATAATCATCATAATGATGATCAAAATCATCATTGTTGCCATCATCATCGTGTCATATTCATAATTGCCTCTTCGTTTTCAACATATTCTATAATATAAGATTATTAAATTTTTTTTTGTCAAGGTATAACTATAGAAAACATTTCCTTGACGTAGATCTCTTTGAATTTCATTCATTATTTTAGTTGTGAGAATTGTTGATACAAGATTCATAAAGGCTTCAAAACATTTGCAAGATGGCCAATTTAATTTCATACATATGAATGAATTATGTTGAAAGTGATTTATGATAATGAGTGTAATAATGACAAGTTATAATTACTCAAATGACTAGTGTCTAGTATTAAAATCCATAGAGTCTTGTCTCACTGAATGGTGTCTAAATTCACAGCAATAAAAACAAAAGAAATTTGGTTACTCTCAAGAATCTTTAAATTCATTTTATAAACAGATATTTTTTTTTCATTTTTTGCAATTACAATTGTTCCCAAAGTATCTAACATTGCTGAATGTCTGTGTCAACCATTCTTGTGTCATATGCAAAATAAAGAGAAATCAAAATAGATATTTATATAACGATCAATAAATGATCACTATGTAAAACAACACAATGAAAGTATTATTTTTTCTTTATTCACAATATAACAATTCGGTGACTAGCACTTCCTTCCAAGGAAGACTTAGTTCAAAACAAGTAAAACAATAATGAATGTAATATATTTTACAAATCATGATATGTATTTAATCATAATGTTTAACAGGAGGTTGTACAATAGTTAACAAAACCAGATAGTGCAGGTCATACTTGTATCTGCTCCATAATAATATAAGGTTAATAATACTGTAATAATTATAATAATTATAAGTCAATTGTGACCTCACCACTGCAACTCCCAATGTTATTTGCCTATCCCCCACAGTACAATATTATTCCAATTAGTGGATGCTTGGCTTGATTTTTTTAGGTTCGTGTGCAAAAAAAAAAAAAAGAAGAAGATTTCACGCACCTCGATGAAAATTGAATTGTAATTGAAAATTACTTTCGTAAAACAAGGTTAAGTAGAACCCAAAGAAAGTTACTTTAAATTCAATATTAATTATGAACAGCTAAGGAATTCCTTGAATCAATGAACCCTAATAAACTAAACAAACTGATCGTTTAATAGGAATATTCTAGACCTATTATTAAAGACTCAAGAAACGAAATTAGATGTAGGCAGACGGCCAGAGAGGAGGCCACCGAGGCCTTCTCCTACTAGTACTAGTCTGTTACCTAGCGTAGTTATGAAATCATCATACCTGTCTACACCGACCAAAAAGTCAGTGACTGTATATTCTTTCGAATGCTTCAAGAAATGTTTATTTCTTTGACGAAATATCTATCAAAATAGCATTACAAACAAGGTCTTCCAACACAATACAAATTACAATAGTTATTGATCGCATCTGCACTGTACTGCTGATGTGTAGTTAACGCGTACTGCAGGAGCACAAATCAGCATACGCACAACTAAATGTAAATGCGTACACAGTATACTGATCATATCACTATAGCAACCGTGATTGCTACAACAGTTGGTTATTAAAACTAACATTAAAAGACTGACTTATAAACAGGGGTTTAGCTAGAAAAAACAAAATAGGCCATCCAAAATGGAAGCCAGTGGATGCCGGTCCGGAGCCGATGGCCCTCCCAAACATAAGAAAAAAAATAGAAAATTATGATCTTTAGAGAGCATTTAAAGTTGTTTAAATGTGGGATTTTGTCTTCAAAGGAACAGTGTTGAATTAGCTATCAAAAAGATATTTCAGTTATAGACATAGATTGCGCACGGCTACGGTTACTCACAAAATGTTTCTAGGCTATGCAGATGCATCTTTTATCATCTCTCGTCTTAGTCTAGTGTAAATTCTATTCTACTGTAGGTCCTCTGTATTAAGAGATAAGGCTAGACCTACTGTATTTTGTTGACTAATAAAATTTAACATTCATGAATTTACTTATAACCAGAGAGTTAGGAACACCAACGATATTATATCGGGGAACCGAATCTCAAGTATTGTATTTGCAGAGCCACGTGCATACATTGTGGGCGACTCAGAACCATCCATTTTCTAGCGGGGTATAAATGTTCTTAATACGATGCATGTTGTAAGTGAGCTTTTTGCCAGGTTAAACCTTACATCTTTGGGAATCCCCACTGAATATTAGTATGAAAACAATGTACAACAAAAAGTTGTTTTTATCAAATGTAATATGATTTAGCTTTAGTTTAATGTTATGTAACATTCGATAGATTTGAAGAATATAAAGAATTTGCTTAAAAAAAGACCAGGCCCAATTAGGCTAGGCCGAGGTGATTAGGCCAAGCCGTCATGGTAAAAGAGGCCGTCCTAAATAATTGATAGCCGTCCAAAAGACGGCCGAACTGCTCGCTTGGTAAGCCTATGCTTATAAAGCAAATAGTAGAGCATGCATCGTACACTAGCGGAAAAGTATTATAGTTAGGTTAGATTTAATTCATTCAACAATTATTTCAAGCATTAAATCTAACCTTCGTATAATAATTTTCCTATAGTGTACTATGCGGAGCTCTACTAATTGCTTATTAAATTATTTAATTTTATTTCAAACATCATCCAACAGCAAAAAGCCAATTACAGGATGTCTTAAATATAATACATATAAATATAAACAATTTTACAAAAATTATTGCGAAAAGGAACATCCTATTAATGATAATACTTAATAATAATTAATTAAGCCAGATGAATATTATATAATATATTTTTTTAAAAAGAGTAATGGAACATTTGGTAAAAAGATAAGAACTGAGTCTCGCTGGTATCTGTGTTTGAAAGCATGAAATGCAACAGACCTTAAAAGAGACTGGCTGAATATTAGCAGCTCTGGTGGAACTGATATGAGTGATGTAGTGAATTGATATAAAGATTGATGTAGAAGAAAGTGAGTGAGATAAACTACTATTTTCTGTGCATTTAAAAAAAAAGTATATATAGATTTGTCTCATTATGATTTATGGATTGAAACATTAAGCATATGTATTAATTTTAACTGTTCTGTGGAGAAATTGGCTAGAATTTTATTCATAGATACTCCAGTATAGTAGTAAGAGAGTTTAGTAAATGCTATTCATAAGCTACAATTTTTATTTTCAATACTCTTTACCAACTTTATATCACACACTTAAATTAGGTTCAACATGTTTTTCGTAGTGTGTTTGTACAAATAATGGAGAGAGGGATTGTACTGTAGTATGTGTCCTAATAAAAATAATACAGTAATAATATGGCATATTGGTATGAGTAATATTATTTAATTTCAACTTTTAACATTTTAAATTATCTCACTTGTTTTGTGCTTATGAATGTGCTATCTAGAATAGCAATTTTATTTGAAATTTCATAATTGCCATTGTCATTATAATCACTATCATCATCAGTTATAGAATATTTGTTTCATTTGATAATCGCTTCTGCATCCTTTAAGTTTTAGAATCAAGCTGCTTTTTACAACACAAAGATGCTTGAGCAAATACACCAAAAATCAAAATTGTTATATCTATGCTATTGTAGAAGACACTTGGGAATTGAATAAACATAACAGACATAATTGAAAGCCATTCTGCTGATAAGTCCGTAAGTGGTATCACTTAGGATGTTAAATATAGGTCAGCTTAATTTCTGTTTACGCTTTTGTAGAATTTGTGTTCAAATATTTCTAAAAAGCTATTGAACCAATTTTAGGTTGCTTTTTAACATTTGTTGAAGTTTGACATTGACATGGAGATTTCAAAAGATGTTTTTTTGAGTTTTACATATGAGTATTGTTATACTTCTTTCTAGTGCAAACATCAAAAAACTTTTGTGAGCATTACATTCACTGATGTAAATATTTGGTACTGTTCATCAATTTAATAATAATATGTCGTTCTTATATAGCACTTCATGCCTTTACAAAGCCTCTTAGTGCTTCACATTACTACCCCAGTTATTGGATCAAACTCATATGGAACACATTGAACACCAAATTAATTATTAAATTAAATTTTAATTATTATTCCATAATATTGCAGCTAGTAATCAGCGCAGTTGTGTTGGAACCTACCAGGTACCCACTTGTACTCCTGGGTGGAGAGAGGCAACCGTAGATAAAGTGCCTTGCCCAAGGACACAAGCGATTTGCACAGCGAGTCCACAAACAATGCGCAAACCGCTTCTTAGCCAATTTGTTTGGCTAATGGTAAAAGCTTCTACTACAAGTAGTACCCTATAGTCAATGTCGATTTTACTACAAATAATTAACAGCAATAGTAGCATTAATCTTCTTTGCAAGTAGCATAAAATAATGCTTTGCTCATTCAAAAATAAAATTATTGCATTGTGCAAAATTAGTTACTAATAATAATCATAATTAATGTCTAAACAATTAACCTTAATATATAAATTGCATAGCTTTTTGTTCTGTGGTCCTAGAGGTGCATAAAGACAAATGTAATATTATTACATTTTATTTATATTAAATATGCTATACAAGTGTACAGCTATTAAACCATTCAATTATTATAAAATCAGTATTTAACATTGCCATCATTGTAATCATCATCCATCATCACCATTAAACAATGTATACCACTGATCAGCCACCAAGTTGAATGAAGGTAAACAAACATTAACTCTCAAATATTTGCATTAATACCCCTTTTATTTGTCAAAGGCCCAAGTTTTTATCAATGAATGAGTGTTCAAATCATATTGTGGTATGTAAACTAGAAATTGCAAATTGCAAGTGAAGTGCTGTGAAGTACAACTGCATGTAAATGTTCTTTGAACAAAATTATTTATGCGAGTCAAGTGAAAATAATGAATAATAAAAATATAACAAATAATATGAGACACGACCCACTGTCTATATTAGAACACTTCTCATTGGGTAACAAAGTCGTAATTTTTCATTTTTGTCAGAAAGTGTCTATAGTGGTGAATCATGGTTTAGGTTTTTTTTTAATAAAGTTTCAAAAATGTCTATGTATGTGGAAAATGTAGTTGATTACCAAAGGTTACAATTTTTATTTTGAAGACTGCATGGTCTATTTTTTTATGGGGCAAGTTTCCAAGGGCGGGTTTTCTAGGGGCGAGTTGACTGCCAAAGAGTGTTGCCAAAGTGCGAGCCAGCGTGTTATTTGATCACAAGTGCGAGACATCGCAAGTGCGAGCCATGACGTCACGACAATAGATACGAGACGTTACTCGAGTTGTGCGAGGTATCGGCTGAGATTTGTGGAGTACAATTCAAAAAACAACTATAGGTCTAATAATAAATTATTGTGATGTTAAATAGACAATGTTAGCTATCAAGGAGCGACGTTGTTTTTCATTGGGACCTTCGTCCCTTCAAGGTTAGGCCTATACCATCCTAGCTAGTCTAGGCCTAGAGTAGGATAAGGCTAGCGCGACATGCGGACGTTGGTACATGTTGGTTAGTCTACAAACGTCGCCTAAAGTAATTGATTTTACCCGGCAGAACGAAAGAAAGAAACTCCCCTTTTCAGTCGTCTTAGGCCCTTGTTTTTTGACAAACAATGACCTTTCAGAGGTCAAATTGCTGTCAAGAATATGAATTGGCTGCTTGGCAGCAATAACTGTAAAAGTCTCTTTAAGGCCCATTGTCAAAGTTGACTGGCCAATGCCAAAGTGGACCTACTTCATGTACTGAGTAAATAAAACGTAAACAGTCACACATTTCTGTTGGCTTGGTAGACACTCATTCATTAATAAAAACTTGGGCCTTTGACAAATAAAAGGGGTACTAATGCAAATATTTAAGAGTTAATGTTTGTTTACCTTCATTCAAGACATTCAACTTGGTGGCTGATCAGTGGTATAACATTGTTTAATGGTGATGATATACAAAGCCTTTTAAAAAAAAAAGTCTTTATGCACCTCTAGGACCACAGAACAAAAATCTATGCAATTTATTTATTAAGGTTAATTGTTTAGACATAAATTATAATTATTATTAGTTGCACAATGCAATAATTTTATTTTTGAATGAGCACAGCATTATTTTATGCTACTTGCAAAGAAGATTAATGCTACTATCGGTGTTAATTATTTGTAGTAAAATCGACATTGACTATAGGGTACTACTTGTAGTAGAAGCTATTTTGACAAGTTTATTAATGACGTACTCATGTGCGTCATGCATGCAATATGACTTCCCTGTGCTCTGATTGGCTGCGCATTCTTTTGCACAAAGTAGAAACTAGTCAAATTCCAAGCAAGCTATCTGGCGAATCACGCATAGAATGGAACAATGCATGCGTACAGTTAAATACATACACTTCAAATTTTGCACACAAATCATAATAGAAAGGGTAAAGAATTACACAAAACTATGGCTCATGGTTTTCTAATTTAATTTCTTTCATGACATTCATATAGAATATATATGGGTGTTTTTTCTATTCCATCAGGTATTTTTTTATGTCAGGCAAATACATTGCACGAGAATGTTTTAAAAAAAAACACATTTTATTACATTAACCTCTTTTCTTACATAATGCACCACTTTTGAAATGTTCTTCTCTCACTACTGGTAAAATTAATTCAATTTAAAGAAGCTTTTAGTAGTTATAATTTAAATTTTGTTTTAAATGATCTCGCATAATACTGAACGTACAGTAACTTTATATGGCATTATCACTAATGTTACTTCTTTCATCGTTGATGTTTTCTGAAAAAGCTAAAGAATACTGCCCTCATAAGTAAATTATGTGCATTAATAATGTCATATTACTCACAAGCTGAAAATGTTCATAAACATAAGTAGGATTATGGCAGGTAAAGCACAATCATTCACAGAATTCTGAAATTTATTGCTAGTCTATATTTTGTGGATATTCTTGGAACATAAAATTGAATGGAGTAAATATACCTCTTAAAATAGTGAATCCCAAAAAAAAATGCTGAGGAAATGTTGAATTACATGTCTTCTCCAAAGTTAATTACGTCTACAAATCTTGATTGATTCTAAACACATGCTACTCGGAAGAGTAAAAAGAAGTCGGCATCATCGGTACGATCAATTGCTGATTGAATGGTTGCCAGGGTGTTAGAAGTTTTCCGACCTTGGCTTTTCTACAATCACTTTCATTATTATTTATCACTTTTTTTTAGAATATAAAAGCTGTTAGCAATTCATATTATTTAATTTTCTTTTGTAACATGAAGCATGACTTTATTTCTTCTTATCTAAATTAGTTATTTTAGATTATTGTACCAATATTATGTTCGACTTATGTTTATTTGTTCTTTGTCATGTCTGTTGTTGTTCTCCTCCTGTTCCTAAAAAAAACAAAACTTCTTGGGTCCATTCTGTAAATATACCATATAGTAAAAGAAATTGTTATAAATTTTTTTTTGTAGGGCAATGAATAATTTAAAATGTTTATATAATTATTATTCTGGTTGTCATTACTATCTTTATCTGGTACTTGTATCATTAAAATTATTATTCATCAATTATTACATTATGACATGATGTCTAATGCAATTTTACTATTCCATATATTAATGCCCAGGTAGGGCATGTGTGACATGTTCATTTGACGACCAAAGACCATTTCCTGTTTACATTGCGATGACACAATCTATCTTTCCTATATGTTGTTATAACAAATTTAACAATAATCCGAACAAATAAATTCCTATTATTCCATAGATTCCAAGAAAATGAGAACTGAAAAATGTGGTGTACTTTATAATGAAGAACATAAATCCAGGCCTAGCGACCAATGCTAGACCTACAATTAAATTGATTGATTAAATTGACATGATTTTACCAATCTCATGGAGAGCAGCGAGACCTGGGGTGGCAACAGTGAAGAATACAACAAAGAATGTGGTGAAATTTACTCTTCATTCATCTATTCAACAACAGATTTTTGTATCCCATTCTACTCAGCATTCATTCCTTAAACTCCTCACCTATTCAACATTTAGAACTTGTATCTGTATTACCTACTCAACATCCTCTTGTACTTCTCTATTCAAAAACTACTGTACTTCTCATATCCCTAAGATATTCAGCATTTACTAAATATATCCATGATTTATTAGAACCTTCGTTTCTGGATTCTTGCACAATTGGCTCTTTATCAGCTGATTTACTATCCTATAAATTAGCTTGTTTTGTTTCCATTTACTGCTTGTTATAGCAGCATCCCAGAACACTTAGCCTGTATATTGCCTGAATACAGGCATCTGAATTCTTTTATTCACTTCAATTTTTGAGACATAAACAGGAGTTACTGACAGAAATGCTGTAATGACATTATAATATTCAATTGTTTGGTTTTTCTTACTCTAAAGTATGTACTAACATTAAAGATGTATAGTCCAATTAAAATTACAAGAGTATATCAATAATTTGAAATTAACTTGTTCATTTTGTAGTAATTTTATTAACTTGAGCATAGAATTATTGAATTAAGAAAATGTGTACCATAGATGCTCAAATAAGCGCCGCTCTGATTTTTTTTTTCGCTAAGCGCTGCTCTCAAATATGCGCTGCGGCACTTAATCGAAACTATATAATTACCCTGTGTGTAATGAAACTCTTTGAGAAACAGGGTTTTAAATACAATGTATATAGTGTTAAAATGAATAAATAACACAATGAAGACACAAGCATTTCATTATAAACGTTTATTTACGATGACGTAGGACCTATGATAGGCCTACTAAACTACAGGAATATGTGAAATAGGTAACATAAGAACGGGTATGGAAAGCGGCATGCCTATATTTTTTTTTAAACGCCGCTCTCGATTAAGCGCCGCACTGAATACAAAAATGTTACAAGCGCTGCGGCACTTATTTGAGCATTTATGATACCCTGATATTTATACTGGATAATGATAATAAAAATAATAAAACACTTCCAGTGATTGAAAAGTGTTCATACAGTATCATTTTTCACTGTAATATTATTGGTAAGCATTTTTTAAATACACTAATGTTCAAGCATATTTATTCAAAATGAGCAAGTTAATTTAAAAAATGATTTTATTATTATTATTATTTTTTTTTTTGCATGGTACAATACTTCTTGAATGTATGTTTAATTTTAACATTTATTGTATGTGTGTAATCCAGCAGTGATTTATTACTCATTATTCATGTAGCAATAATGTTGTTGTTTCATTTGGAAAATATGTTTCTGATTGATTAACTGATTTACTGCTCATTAATGCTTGTAGCAATAATATTGTTGTTTTACTGGGCTATACATTTTAAGCATCTACATACATTTCAAGATTGATACCTGGTTTATCTAGCTTGTGGAGATTTATTCATTAGTACGTTCACATAAATATGACAAAGTGTATATTTTACTGGCTGTTACTCAAATTCACCTATCTTTAATGCTTAAAGTTAATGTTGGAGTGCATCCTAATTAATCATCATGAAAAAGCAGTGTGTAAACAAATAGCACCAGTCATGCTACTACCATCCATGTACCAACAGTCCTACCAGAGCACGTCATTCAGGCTACTGACCTTCTTGTGCCGAACTGTTCCTTCTTGTGCACTGACTGTTACACTAGAGCACCAGTCATGCTACTGCCATACATGAGCCAACTGTTCTACTAGAGCACATTCAAGCTACTGACATTCTTGTGCTGACAGTCCATTCTTGTGCACCGACTGTTCCACTAGAGCACCAATTATGCTGCTGACATACTTGTGACAACTCCTACCAGAGCACCATTCAGGCTACTGACGTTCCTGTGCCAACTGTTCTACAAGAGCACCAGTCATGCTACAGACATTCTTCTGCTGACTGTCCTACCGGAGCACCATTCAGGCTACTGACATTTTTGTACCAAATGTTCTACTAGAGCACCAGTCATCCATGGATTACTAGCAAACACTACTGCCATGCCTGTGTCATCTGTTCTTCCAGATCACTAACTATTCTACTACCATATCTGTGGCAACTGTTTTACCAAAATAAGACACCAACCATGCTACTCTACCTCTGCCAAATCATCCATGAGATTACCAAACACTACTGCCATGCCTGTATCATATGTTCTTCCAGATCACTAACTATTCTACTACCATATCTGTGACAACTGTTTTACCAAAATAAAACACCAACCATGCTACTCTAGCTCTGCCACATGATCCATGAGTTTACTGACAAAAATTACTGCCATGGCGGTGTCATCTGTTCTTCCAGATCACAACCTTTCTACTACCATACCTGTGGCAACTGTTTTACCAAAATAAAACACCAACCATGCTACCTGTGCCAACGGATCCATAAGATTACTAGCAACACTACTGCCATACATGTGTCATCTGTTCTTCCATATCACTAACTATGCTACTTCCATGCCTGCGCCAACTGTTCTACCAATGAACTAACCATGCTACTGCTGTACCTGTGCAAATTATGATACTTGTATCAACTGTTCAACCATCTCTACTCACAGATTACTATACACATGATTCATACTCAGCAATTCCAAACAGCAGAGAGAAAAAATATTAATATACAGAGTGTAATTAAACAACCAATACACTGTATGAACAACTGAAATCCATGCTTCAACTCAGAATTCTTTCCAAATAGATATAAAGATCATTTGTCAGAAAATTAATAGTGATGGAAAGTTCATTCTCATCCTTGCGAGGAGGTAATGTGCTTCTGTCATTATCTGACCTACCTTTTGTTGACTTTTACCTGTCTGTGCAATAGTACACAGTGTGTACTTTATAAATTAATTATTTTTTCCATATAAGAGCTATTGTGAGATGTAATTCTGGGGATTTGAATTGGAAATAGGTTTAAAGCTAACCTGTTCATTGAATGAGAGGTTAATATTGCATATTTTACATTGCTCTCCTTAATTTGCTTACTCAGAATTATCAATGTAGTAATTTTGTTAAAACATTTATTTATATATGCCTACATATGCACCAACATAATTATACTGGCTAATGATCTACAATACAGTACATAATATAATACTACAAATTAGAAAATTATGTGGCATTTATGTATGTATAGTAATATAAATGAACAGATTTTTTAATATACAAAATAAAATGAACATTCCTATGTATGATAACTGGAAATAATTTTCTAAAATTTATCCCCCAAAAATCTATATTTTCATATTAGCATCATCTACTATTGCAGTATGTGATTGAGTAGGCTTATTCATAGATATCCTGATTGAGTAGGCCTGTTCATTGATATCTTATGAGATAGGCCACTACAAAGAAACTGGAAAAATCAATAAATAAAAAAAAATAAAGAAGAAAATTTTAGATTATAATTTGCCAGCAGGACAGCTGCCAACTGAAGTTCATGTCTAAAGCAACCTAATGCTTGCAGTCAATAGTTTTGAGTAATCCGCACAGACTTAATAGAACATTGGTCAAAAATCAATCCTTAGTTGCGAGACTTAATCTTGTTATCATCCAATCAGTGTCAAGTATTGTCTACAGCCCTATGGTTATGAAATGTTGAATTGATTTAGATGCAACTAATATACTTTGCAGTAATAACTCAAAAACAAATTACCACATATAGAACAAAGAAATCTTCTTCATGAATATGCATGTGAATTAACACTGCATGTAAATATCATCTTATAAACTAACATCAACATTGTTTCTTAATTTAATACATGGTATTGGTGTCGATATTTAAAAATGCCTTGGCAAAATGGATGAGTGGGGGTGGGGGGGTACACGTCGGGATACACCCTTGGGCGTCTATTTTTAAAGTAGTGGTTTGTACCAGTAGTATTCGCTAAGAGAGGTGGGGCAGGGTGGCTTCAGATGTGTATTTGTGTGTTCTGTGGTGACATAAAGTGTTATAAGGTAATCTAATAATTTTATATTTAAGTGCAAGATAAAATGAATGATTTCACAGTGACTCAATGGACAATTCAATTTCATTTGATAGTGTAGACATCTGTAACAAACCATGGTTTTTGGAAGTTCAACAATGCTCTAGGAATCAGAAATAGCCTGATAAAAGTTGTCTGTTATGTGTGACAGTCCAATATTCAATATTCAATATTTTGTAGGTTATGCTTAATTGACTAATATGTATTGGTGAACTTTAAAAAGATATGAAATTAATTTGATTTGTGGCAAGCAACATTATAAACAACAGACCAATTAATTAGCTTGAACTAAGATTGTTAGATCGTCTGAGTACCTAGAGGCTCTTACCTAGTCTAATTCCTACTTTACCATTACAGTTGTCTGCTTAGCTTCGGGATTTGTGTTTATATGAACACTGCATTTAGAATTGCTCAATCAACAAGACATATGGTACGTTTTTCTGGATGTTGAATGCTATTAACAGGTCCCATACTGCATTAGCATACTTGATGACTCTTTGGTCTTTTTGGAGCACTGAAAAATGTTCTTTCGCAGAAGTACCAAAGTAGGGTTTGCCATCTTGTGTGTATCCTGATGATGTGTTGGTTTCAGTTTAAATCCTTCTGGAAGGAACCCTCCCAAGGTGCTGATTATACAGACCACACTTTCATATTCGTGGAATTGCTCTAGATCTTCCAGAAGCCCAATCCTCTGGTGTTAAGAGCTACTTAGTCATTAATATCTGCCTATAATTTATTAAACTTTTATTGGCAAACAATCATGGCCTACACTCTTTAATAAAAAATTTCCAACACATATATATGTATATAACGCATATCAATTTCAGAAAATCTGCTAATTGGGGCCTCCTCCACTTCCAGTGGAGAACTTAAGTGATTATCCATGAGATTCAGAACTACCAATTTCACCCACTTCTCAAAACTCACAATTGAAAGTCAAAACCTTCTACTGCACCACACAGCTCCCACAAATGAGTGGCCTAATTAATGCCTTAACATCAGCTCCAATTCTATTACTCCTCTCCCAGTGTTCATTTGGTAGAACCAAGTCTTCTCGGACAAGGACTTAAAATGGGATTGCTCAGTCTGCATATCTGGCTTGTGTGCAATTTAAAGAACCCAATGCATCTTTCGGAAGAGTAGGGTATTTTCACTTCAACCCCTGTTAATTGTTGTGGAATGGTGTGAACTAAGTGCCTCTCTACAGCTGCTAAAGTAGTAACGGACCTTGTCTTGTATGTATCTTCCTGGAGCCAAACGGTCACACCCATGCAATTCAGCAAAGTGATGCTGTGAGATATGGGTTATTCTATCTTTTTCTTTACCTTAAATTGGATATAAACAATTGGGCAACACCTATGGACTTATTTTCACTGGCTAAAGGCAGGGCCCTGGACATCTAGGGGCCCAGGATATTAACAATTTTTTTGGCTAGGACCATGAGTGCATATAAGCCAAGCAGGATATCTTGATGAGCAGAAAGTGTAAAAAAACCCACAAAAATATGCTGTGAAAACTTATGTAGTTTGGATCTGCACCAAAAGAGATTAGATTTTACAGTACTTTAATAAATTACTGTGAAGCTGCCAAGAATATTTGTAATAAAACTATGCTAAATAATACTATCATATTTGAAGTTTTCATCAAAACATGTTGTTGTACATGGTTGTTACAATATTAATTTTAACAAAAGTATTTTTTAAACCTAATCAACAGACAATTTGATGGTCTGCTCATTGTTATGTAAATTAGGTGGGTGTTATTTTTTTTTTAATGGTAGATTTTAATTTAGATTATTATTCACCAAACAAAAGAATTGATGCTTTCTATCTGATCATTCTGGTTACACATTTTAATTTACAAGAGCTTTGTTGTACATTTTCTTATTCAGTCTCTCCCTTTGTGCAAGTCTATGGTTAATCTTTTTTCTCGTTATTTTTGTTCTTTGTCAGGATGATAGTAATTGTATGTATTATTTTTTACGATGTAAGTATGGTGTTTTTTCAAATTTTTTCTTTGATTTTTTTGAAAACTGACATAGTTATTCATATAAACATAACTTATATTTTAAATATGGAACACAACATCTTGGTGCATTTAGACATAGTTTTTAAGAGACAAACTATCTGAAATTTGTGAATCAATAGCAGTATGCAAGACAATTACTTAATTATCAAAGACTAATTCCATCACTGATAATCTTAATGAACCACTAATTATTGGAAATTCTGTGGAGCTTTATATAGCTCAGTGGAAAAACCAATGCACAGAACATTAATTAGGCTTACTGTCTAAACTCATTTGCTGGACATCTAGATAATATACAACAACTTTAAAATTAAAACATGTACCATGCAATGAAACTTGTCGTGTTTTTAAAGAAATATTGGTTTCTTTTATTGTGTTGAATGAAACTGCTTAGAGGTTGATATTAATTTGTTTATATGATTCATTGTTTTTATTACATCCTGATTTCTCAAATATTGTACTTTAAACAGTTGTATGTCTAAACTCCTGTAACTTCATAAGGAAATGTTGGATTTTAATGATTCTTTTACCATTTTATTGCTCTCATTTTACTGTTTAACACTGTATTAATATCTAATTTTGAGTGACTGGTTTGGCTTGCCTTTGCCACATATGATAAAAAAAAAACCATCATATAGAAATTATATAAAAAAAAATAAGTATCATTCCTGATGATGACATAATTAATGTTGAAATAGTGAATCCCAACGATACTTGGAGTATGTATTATACTTTCTTATATATTATTACAGTACTGTACTATCATCATTGTCGTTTTTAATTTCATAGATTTTTAGGTGAACTATTGCACTGAACTTGGTAGAGTGACATCCACAGGAGGATGCATAGATATTAGTATATAAGTATTTATGTTGAGCGAATATTATATGTAATATAAAAGAAATTGAACTGTTTATTATTGTTATTATCTTTGTCATTATTTACTGGTATGTTATTGTAATAAATAATTCTATTTATTATAAATTGCTTAATTTGTATTAATAGTTGTTTACAACTATCTCCACATTACTTGCTTGTTGTTCCTTGAAGGAAAAATAAAACCTTATACAGTGAACAAATTTCAATACAGTTTCCTAAATTGATAATTTAATTTCAGGAAATTATCTTATGAAAACCCACCTGGTTCTTCCCTCAAAAATGCCTCACTGCTTTAAAACGTCTGCCAACACAACAAATATATCAACAACATACTAATCCATGAAACAGACCGGATCATATTCGAATAGTTTTGTAGCAACTTAGTAATGTAACAAATAAATCAACACATGAGTAAACACACAGCACAAGTATCATAACTGAGTTTAGATTTTGTAGGTGGAGTAGCGGTAATTGATGGACTTTCCACTGCCATTTGTTCAATATAAGTTTTATTATGATAAAAATGGACTTTAAGGGGGTTGCATTAAAATTTAAACTTCGATCAGATATGCTACAACTAAATTTCTGAACATAAGTTGGTCCACAAATAATAACGGAAAATGTAGCCTATGCAATTTAAATTCAGACAAGAATATTGACTAGCTCCCCTTAGTCTGCCCAGCATTACAAAATATATGCACTGATGAAATTTCTAAATTGTAAATAGAATTACTTGACAATAGAGAATTATGTTATCAATTTATTAATGCAAACGATGACCTAAAAATACTTCATATTTTGGGTTGTTCATCGTTGCTACTTAGTAGAAAGTATGAAAATATCTTTGACAAGTTTTGCAAAAGATATACCAAAAGAGCATGGAAATTCCGCAGTGAGATTTTGAATTCCATGCTCTATAACAATATAGAATTATATAATAAATTTATTAATCCAAACAATGACCTAAAAATACTTAATATTTTGGGTTGTTCATCGTTGCTACTTAGCAGAAAGTATGAAATTAGCTTCGACAAGTTTTGCAAAAAGATATACCAAAAGAGCATGGAAATTCCACAGTGAGATTTTGAATTACATGCTTTAACTATACTATACGGTTCATCTCGGTTTTTCAATTTCATTTTAGTTGTTATCTTTCCTGCATTACTGTTTTGATGTTATTTTTGATGTTCATGTATTAAGGGGAAGGGGTAAATGCATTGTTTAGGGAGGGAAAAAGAGTACTTAGAATATTGTTTCTGAAAATTTATTTATTTTTATTTGTGGGGAGGGATAACATTTCAATTTTCAGGAAAGGAGGGGGTGGGAGGAACAGATTAATTTAAGCTGTTTTGAGTTTTAAATTTTAGCTGTTTTTGTAATTTGATGTATATTGGTGTTATTGTCATTATTAATATTCTTATAATTTTCATTGTTATTATTATCGTAAATAATTATTGTAAAATTATATTGGTATTATCAAATTTACCTTGTTAATAATAACTATTGTTAAAATAATCTCTTAAATAATATATAACCACAATTAAAATATAATAGTAAATAACAAAAGCAGTTTTATAAGCAAATGTTATTATACTAATGACAGGTTAATGATATGCATAGTACAAGATAACTGCATTTTTTCCCTAGCATATTGATCGCTAAAACCACTTTCAAAATTATTATTAGAATATTAATAATACTGCTGAGGTCAAATTTAATGTATGGTTATTAAATTGTGTTTTTTTGTGTTAATCTCACTTCAGAGCAATGACGATGATACATCCTGAGTCATGTGATTAGTTAAACGAGAAAGTATTCATCAGCGTAATCATGTGATTTGATGTAAAGTGGCATTCTCATGAGACTATGTGATCATTTATGATGAGTCCAGAACTAACATGTTGTCTGCTCTGAATATAAATCTCTCCATACGGTGATGCAAAATGTAACATAGTTTATATACAGACTTACCACAGTTTAGCGCAAGGAAGGTGTGCAGGGCCCACTGTCTAGGGCAATATGGAGGAAGGGGTGCATGAGGGCCTACTTTTTTGCCCAATTGCATGGAGGAGATGCTTAAGGGCCCATTGTCTAGCCCAATATGCGGGAACGTGTGCAGAGCCCACTGCCTAGGCTAATATGCAGGAAGGGACGAATAAGGGCTGACTGCATGTCTAGGCCAATGTGGAGGAAGGGGTGTATATGGGCCCACTGTCTAGGCCAATGTGGAAGAAGGGGTACAGGGCCCATTATCTAGGCCAATATGCATAGAGGAGATGCTTAAGGGCCCACTGTCTAGGCCAATATGGAGGAAGGGGTGCATAAGGGCCCACTGTCAGGTCAATGTGGAGGAAGGGATGCATAAGGGCCCACTGTCTAGGCCAATATGGAGAAAGGGTACATAGGGCCCATTCTAGGCCAATATGCATGGAGGAGGTGCTTACGACCCACTGTCTAGGCCAATATGGAGGAAGGGGTGTATAAGGGCCCACTGTCTAAGTAAATAAGCATTGAAATATACTTGCCAACTTTGGTATTAACATTATTTTAATGTATAGATTTTTTAGGGTTGGAGTTTGGAACCATAAAACATTTTTTTTGGAAAAAATTTCTGATGGTAATTTGTAAATATATATTATTTTAACCAAACTCAAATAACCCGAAAAGGTTAAGTACTTTAAATGCAGTGTAAGTGCAAAATTGTTGAATCATTCCACAAACTGTGAAATTTTACAGATTTTATCAGAAATAAATAGAACCTCTAGAGACCAAGATGTAAAAGATGTGGTAATATATGAACTGAACTTTCAGATATTTGGTTCGTTTGTATTTGATCTTCACTTATCTAAAAACTTCCCAAAGGCTGCTGAGCAAATAAATTACCCATTATTGTGTTTGTGAAGAACAATGATTAGGAAACTAAAGTAATTGAACCTGATGAACACATCTACATTACTATTCTGGACAACCCCAACCTAATTGTAATCATCTTTCATTTCTGTAGTGTATATTACAAGACTGTTGTGCATTCTGAATTGTAAATTCAACTGTTATTTAATATCCATTCAGTTCAATTTTTATTGTTTTGGAACTTTTAATTTGAAAACTTCATCTTGATAGGTTTTAAACAGTTATGCATCTGTTCTTAATGCTGGATTAATTGATTAATGTGTACATTTCTAATTGCTTTAATGTCAAAATTACAAATAGAAATAGGTAAAATTATTCCAAATTTAGAGTACATACATAAAAGATACTCTAAAATCAACTTATATCCTTTTTTTATAACCCTTACAATGCAGGTTTATATTGGCAATATTGTCTACTTAGGCTTTATTTATAAGCAAAAGAATTTTAGTTTGTTTTCTTTTAATTTTAGCATGCATGATTTTGTATCAGCATGATAATAATAATATATACTCATACAGAAAGCGTAGTGGAACATTGGCTTAATGTAAATTCATTATTTTAATCTAAATAAAATAAAATAATAATGCTGGTAATTTTATTTTTAACCAGAATACTATAGGCTGCATCATACTCTGAATGGCCGTTACTTGTCACTGATGATTTTATTATGAGATGTGCTTCCTATGCGTTGGATTAGGGTTCCATTAGGGTAGTTGTTTAACAGGCAGACTAAGTAGATAAGTGTCTATAAAACATATCTTGGAAGATTCAGAGAAAGTGTATTCCAGCACAGTGTAAATAACATAACATGGCTTCAATAATGAAGCCATCAAGATCATGTGATGAGATAATGTATATTTTTATTTATATGTATCTGTCAACTCCATTTATAGAATTGTTTATTTGACATTTCTCAGTGATGGTGATGCATGATGGTATATACATGGAGAAGTGGATTTATAAGCATCTACATTTCATAACTGTAGTATTCTGAGGGCGGGATATCTAGAACATGTAAGAGTCAAAGAAAACATTCAGTTCCTCTACCTTACCTCATAATAATTTTAATCATGGAATCATGCATATGAATGTTATTAAATGAAAAATAACTATATAAATAAATAAATAAATAATCTATTAAACAATTGGGGAGGGAGGGGAGGAGTGGTGTAAAAAAGATATGAAAAAAACTATTATTAAATTCAGATTAAGATTTGGGTAATTTTTTTTGTCATAACATAGATGATAAATATCACTTGATTTATATCAGCTTTTACAGAAGACATAACTTTAGAGAGCATTCATGAAAAATGTATTAAGTAAATTGTATGCTTCATATATTTTCATTTTCATTTGTATTTACATTTCAAATTGAGCTTTTATGGTTGTATGCTCATGTTGGTCATGAAGTCAGAAAAATCAATTAATTTTAATTAGAATTCACTGTGAATTATTTATTTATATACTTTCGATTGTTGATGAGTCAGTCAATTTTAATTGGAATTGCTTGAAAGAAAAGACATTTAGGAATTACTGAATGTATGTTTTGCTTATTTTTTATTAATGAAAGAACTATAAGCCTATGTATAAAAATTAATATTTTATGGAGAAATATTAATATATTGTTGGATATATTGTAATTAATTTGAGTGGATAAGGTCTCGTGGTAATTTATCATTGGTACTAGGTACGGTAAGTAAGTAATATTTATTGCTTTGCATGAATTAATTACAAAGAAAGGACAAAACATGATTAAGAAGGTACAAAAAAACAAAAACAGGATAAAAAAAACATCATAAATGCACATCATTATTTAAAAATTAAGCATGGAAAGCAGACGATGACCCTTTATTGTAATTAAAGTAGAAAAGATAATAATAATAATAATAATAATAATAATAATTTAGCAATACCATACTATTTAGCCATTCTACAATCAATTGTTGATACCAAAGATATCTTCAATTCATTGTACTTTTAATGACTTTCAACTATCTTTCGTTATTTATTTTTTGTTTTGGTAATCATCAGGCTACTTTGTTTTCTTTGGTTTTCTATTTGATTAAAAAAAATTACTGGTATGGTAAAAATGTTTGGTTGTTTGATAATATGAAAAAAAACCCTTATTTTTGTTACTATGGGAGTATCAAGATAAGGTGTAGCTAAAGTTCAGTTAAGTCTATTCTTGGCCTACTATAATTTATTCAAATAAAGGCCAGGGCTTCTATTCAAGGTTTTTTTACGGTATACAAACTCTACTCTAATGTCAATTAAATATTAAAATATTAAAAGTGTATTTTTTATAAATTTTTCATTTTCATTATTTGAAAGCTTTAACTTTTATGATATGTAAAGTAGAGAATAAAATATAAATTAAAATAACAAAAAAAAACATGATAAACAAAACAAGTCTTTGTCATACTTGCTTATCATCTGTTCCTTTGTTATAATTTTTTTCAGAATTAATAGCAATATTGTTATATGTTTCTCAACTTTGTTCTTTGTGTAGCAAGTTTGTCTCATCAGTGACATGCTCATTTAAAAGTGAATTGCATTCGCGTGTTGCCACAGTGCAACAAGAGCCATAGATGGCTCCCTGGATAGTGATCATTTCAATCTTACAATAATTTACAGCTGTTTATAAAATTAGTTCACTTTCTTCTTGTATTGTCATATTTATGTCCAAATTACTGTCGCTAATTATTTTTGATCAAGAAATTTGTACATTATATTTTTAGATACTACGATAGGGATTTTTATTGTTATTGTTATTATTATTATTGTTGTAAAAGTCATAATTGTTATTGTTCTTATTACTTTATTATTAAACATGTTACCATTATTAGGCCTAATATTACTTTCATGATATTTTTATCACCATCATTATCATCATCATCATCATTATCCTCATCATCATCATCATCATCATCATTAATCCTCATCTTTATTATCATCCTCAGTAGTTTCAATATTAGTAATAACAATTTTAATAGTGGTATTATATCTTATTATTGAATTATTTATTATCAAGTGCATGTAAAAATAAAAACTTATTTATTTATTGTATATTGATCCATGTGTTATATTTTTGTAAAATATGTGCTGTGTGACTTGACTATGCATGTTTTATCTGCTGATAATAATAATAATAATAATAATAATAATAATAATAATAATAATAATAATAATAATAATAATCATAATAATAAATAGGCCTAATAAAACATATATTGGTCAGGAAATAGAATAAGTAATTATTGCAAACAGGTTTGCATTCTTTCTTCATTAAAGTACAGTACACCAGAAACTACTGCAGACGACAAAAAGGGCAACAAAATAAATGAAAAATAAATAATATACATTCTTTCTTTTTGTATAAATAGGAGACTTTCCCCTTCCTAATGGCTAACATCTTTGTTTCAAGTTATTAAATAAGATTTTCTCAGAAAACAAAATCAGGGTTTTTTAGGTGAATACCACTTCCTTGGTTACAGCAAACCTCAAGAACAACCGAACATAACAACAGTCTATTATCTGTCTGGCTGCAACTTTGACGGACATTCCTCAGTCTGGCCACAGATTTGACAAACACTTTCTAACTAGATGTTGCAGTCTTATCATGATGTCTGTGAATCATTAGAATATTACAATCTTATATTTGATATCCACTTAATAAATTTATTCACAAGCAGTTTGAAAAGCTTAATTATTAAGTAAAGGATATAATTACAGTATTGTTATTCTTATTGTTTATTGTTATTATTGTTGCAGTATATTTATATCTATTTTATTATGTAGCATGATGTATTTCATAATTATATTAATTTCACCATTTATATTTCAATCATTTAAAAGATTCATTATTTATAAGATACTAGGATTTATTCAGAATATAGATTTTACAAAAATGAAAATAATTTTAAAATTGGTAAAAAGATAAAACAGTACATGATAAGAAATTATTCTAATCACATAGATAAAAGCTTGACAACCTTAAAAAAATATTGAAAGGAACAATAAAGACAAATCCAGGATATTACCCATGGAAAATTTCAAGGGTCTTATTTCCTATTGGGACAGAATAAACGTTCAAAACAAATTACTATCATGATTCTTTTAATATTACATTTATCATTTTCATTCAGACTATCATCATTTTTATCATTATAATTAAGAGTACTACATTTAAATTCATTTCATTTACAGGATTTTGTTTCCCCAGTCATGTCAGTCATAGGGAGTGGAGTTAGGTCCCCCTGCAGTGACAGGGTGTAAACTTAGGATCCCCTCCCCCAGTCCCATGAACCTGGAGGAGGGTTCCCATGAACCTGGAGGATGGTTCCCATGAATTGGTAAACCGGCATGAAACCTCTCTGGGCCAGAGTGACTTATTACATCCAGTCTAGTCGTGCTGCATATCATCTTTTTAATCATTATTATTCATCATCATTTTCATTAATATTATTTTGGATTTATTATTATCATACCAACTAAAACAATAATAGACATTATTTTTTCATATAGGTCTATACATTAGAAACTGTTTTAAATAAAAATACCTTAGATTTTTTTCTTGCTTTTATAATACTGTATACATTTCTGCTCCATTGACTATAGTCTGTTCAATAAAGAACAACATACAAATCTGATCAATATCATCTCCAGTCAAGCATAACATGTTTCATAAATGAAGATGAAACATGTCTTAGTGAGTGAAAAGATTCATTCAAGGAAGATTACCCATGATTCATTGCAGAATCATTGCTGCGCAGGGAAAATATCTCATTGTTGACATGATGTGTACGGTAACATTATTGTGAATGGATGCAAGAGCTATAAAAACAAGCACTGTATGCTTCAGTAGATCCATTATTTATGCAAGAGTGCTTCACTATATGAATAGCTATTGGACTGTTGTGGATAGATTCATATTTGCAAGCTCATTTTGACACATCTAGGCATGTTTGTTGTATGTTGTATAGTTTGACACTTCATAGCAAGAAAACAAAAGATTGAGGATGTAGTTGTCAGATTTACACGGATGGTGTGAATGAGAGTAGCAAAATTTGGAGGCAAATGGTAACACCTTTGTGAAGTGACGACGAGCTGTTAGAGCAAGATATGGATGGTAACACCTTACGGAGGTGGATGAGAGCTGTGAGATCAAGGTGCTGAGATAATACCTTGGAGAGGCTTATATATAATTTTCTGTCTTGGTCTGTCATTGGCTGATTTGTTAATGATGACAATGGACGAAGGTGATGATGATGGTGATAATGATGCTTATGACATTGATGATTATGATAATGATGCTAATGATGATGGAAATAATAATAAAAAATAACAATGATGATATTTATTACATAAATCAAATATATATATATATATTTTATGCATATGCCTATATATTCTTTTTTTATGCATATTTCTTCTACATACACTATACTGTACCATTAAAAACAGTGGCATTAGCTTACTAAGCTTTATCTTGCACTGTTTTTGCACTATTGTACCTTTGGCATTGAAAGAACAAAGTCTTTGAAACCATCAAAAATAATTAGAAATATATAATTGTCATCAAAGTACATGGTACATATTTTGGTCTGACTACTGATACACCCGAAGGCATGTTACATCAAAGAGTTTACGCCGCACTTAATTCATAGTACAGTAATAAGATTATTCAGCCTATCTACAATCAACACGACTGTGGCTATATTATTCAGAAGGAATCAACCTTACAACATCTGCTCTTCAGATCATCCATATTTTTTCATTGCTGCCTCAGAAACAGAGTTAAAAATAATTATATTAATTAGCACATATGTTTTCTGTGACAATTAATGGACCAAAGTTATATTTGCAAGTTGTGATGACTATTACTAAAATAAAATAATTTGGATTTACCTTGCTATTTAGCATTTAACATTCCAACAGTCGGTGAAAGACTATGTAAATGTGACTGTAAATATCCAAATAATATAGAACTTATTTGTAGTAAATATGAAAAGAAAATAAATAATTTATTCGTTTATAAATCAGATGGGAAGGGTTTGGTGTTGTTAGATCATAAAATATCTATTAAAATTTATTTGTATTCAAATGATTAACATGTGATTGATATCTTTCAAATTCCAAGATTAATACTACTAATTTTTTTGGACAAGTCTAATATACTACATTCCATATGTCATTAAAACATAGCGATTAACTATAAAAGTTTGATAATATTACCTGAGGGAGGGAAAGAAAATCAAATATGTGTAAGGTCAAGTTCAACGTTATTTGACAGATCTTGATAATGGGGTATCCTAGAAACCGTATCATAGCAACCAAGATTACTATGCCACACGTAATTTCCTTGAGCAAATCATGAGAATCTTTAGTAATCTCTTCCTCATATTAGTCTTCCTGGCATTGCTATGGAAATGTTGATGTTATGAGCGGCGGTAGTAGTAATGTTACCTCCGGCTACGTAGTATTTCAAGCTCCTCATGTTAGCTCTCTGCACTTGGCTCATATCCAATAGTTCATAGTTCATTTGTACTTGACTATAAGCATGCAGTGCTCGTTACAAGTCATTTATGATTCGTTTTTTCTACAACTGGCAATTTTCTTCATGTTTAATTTCCGGTACATCACATTTTCTAGAATGACAGAATGTTTAAAATTTTTCATTATGAAAATGCTCAGTATTTTTGCTATTTGCAAACCTTTATTCCATATAAAAAGTTGCCAGAGATGCTAAATAGACATTTTTTTAAAAGGAATTTTTGATCACATCTTTAAATAGTGAACAATGGTTAACAGTTTTAGAAAAGGTATGATAAATATCTAGCTGTAATATGCATTATAACAATGATGAAGGTGATTTCGATATGATGAATATCTGTGAATGTTGGTGGATACGATGAGGACGATGATGATAACAACCACAAGGATAGCTATGGTGATAATAATCAATTACTGATACCACATAAGATGTAGCTAAATGATCCTAGCGAGATCCAAGTCCCACACCCCTAAAAGTTTGTAAATTAGAAACAAAAAATGGAAAACAAATATTAAGATTTAAGTTTAAGAGGGAAATTTCTGACCATCTAGAGTGCTATATCCATTACATTTTGTACCTCCACCATGTTGGGGCTGTGCTGGTGTAGACCCTCTGTCTATAAAACTCCCTCCCTGGGCCTTTCTATTTCGATTTCCTAGTATACAGTAGGCATGATATGGTGTAAACTGTATTATGTAGTCTACTGCATACTAACCAGGGAGGTGCTATAATAACTAACCATGGATTAACTGTATAGGGTGCCACAGTCGTGTCGTCATGACGCCGGGTGGCGCACTCTGCTGTCAACAGACGTTGGTTACCGTTCAATACGCCTGAATGACTTCATAGGCTTTTTGGAATAACCATTTTAAAATCTAATATTTTACCATCAAAATGTACTAAAAACACAAAAGCTCGCATTATATTAGTTATCGAACACATATTTCAATTAAAATTTACAAAGAAAAAGTAAGATACAACATCTTAATAATTACGTAGTACTCTATACGTAACATGTAGTATTAGTATTGGACACATTGTTGTGGTAGTAGTGGGGAAATTCTTTCATTTATTTTCACCAGAATTAATCATCATCAAATGTGTCATTGCCAACATCTGTTGTACTAGTGAAGGAGAACATGTTAACAATTCCAACACTAAGCTCTTGATCTTCTATATCAATGTTCTACATTGTCTTCTATGAGGTTGCCTGACATATGGCATTGGACAGTACTTGGTACTGTACTGTAGTTTTGGTAGTGGACCTGTACCAAGGTGAAATCCAAGTTTAGTTTGTTCAATATCTACTATTAAAATTAGTTAACCCAGCGTAGAGCTGCTAGAATAATTATGTTTAAAATGGTGCCATTGGGACACACATTATCAAGATAGGCTGAAAACGCTTAACATCTTAAGCATAGAAGATATTTTTAAAGATCACCGGCTTATTCTTGGTTTCAAAGTTCTTTATAATTTGTGTCCCCACCCCCCAAATTAACAGAGTTTGTTGTGAGGGCAGGCTTATTGACTGGAAAGCCAAAAGCTATATTTTTCTTAACTCTGCTTTTGTGTCCTTTCCCAGACTCTGGGAATAAATACTGTACCTCTTCTACTTCAAAACTCTGTTAATGTTTCCTCCTTGAAGAATAATTTAGTTAAGCATTTTATATCTTTTTATGTTTCTGATTTTTCTGATTTTTTTTTGTAATAGTGTATTTCATAATATGAAGGATAGGGAACATATCTTGTTGGCGCTTTCGCCCATTCCCTATCCAGGCAATACATGTTATTTTAATTCTATATACTTTTGCCAAATAAATATTATTATTATTATTAATTATAATAATAGCAGGGGCAGATTTAGGGGGCCCAGCATGCCCCCCCCCCCACTTTTTTGAAAGGGGGGGGGCATTTTACAAGCAGTGTTTGACAGTAGATCTCATCTACCACAATGATCATAACTTCTTTAGAAATTATGCATTTTACTATGTAATGAGATGAGGAAAATTATTTATGATGGTACTAGGTAGTAGTAATTTTACTAAAATACACAATTAAAAAAAAAATTCAAAATTTTATAAAATCAGTAATGAAGCATGAGCAATTGTTGCATCCATATTATTATACTTGATCATATTGTAAATTAATGCAAATACAACTCATAATGGCTGGTACAAATCTGCCATAATTCATAAAATTCCTGGAGGAAATTCCAGCCATGCTTCAGCTCTGGAATTAAAAATCTGTGTGGATAAGAATAAATGGATGCTTGTGGTGACTTTTAAACACAGAAACAAAATTAGAATTCTCATAAATCAGTTAACGTTATAAATAAGCATTCCTATTTCTTTATCAAGATTTATGGACGGCGTGAAGAATACATTCTTAAAAGCATTTGAATAGCTACAAGGACACAATATAAACGCTGCTTAAAGTCTGTAGGAATCCTTTTCATAGTGCACTTCCTTGAGAACCAGTAAATCTTAGGGCAGATTAGTAGGAAGGGCCATGAAGATTATAATGCAATATTTTTATATTATTATTATAACATCCACCCTCAGACTTCTTTTGCGCGGACCAGTAAGGCCGCACAGCTAATTATGCAAAAAGGATGGCAGTAAAAAGGGAGGAAAAAGGGAGAGAGAAAGAGAAAAAGAGACACAGCAACTCTATGAACTTGAGCTAGGTTATCCCTACGTGCTAGGCACATGAGGACATAATTAAAACTGATTAAAAGATACCTACATGTGAATGTCGTCATTATTGATCCCAAGAGTTGTCCCAAGAAATTAACAATATAAAATATTAAATGCATTATATTTATATTTAATTA
The DNA here is from genome assembly GCF_011630105.1 of Anneissia japonica. Lineage (NCBI taxonomy): Eukaryota > Metazoa > Echinodermata > Crinoidea > Comatulida > Comatulidae > Anneissia > Anneissia japonica. Next base: position 1,345,433 of record NW_022728550.1, on the reverse strand, counting down.
TATTTAAAAATATTACATTATATTATATTATATTATGTTTAGAAGGTTACAATGTTACATTCCAAATCAACAGAAAATCACAAAGCACTATTAAGAATATTACTCAGGTGTTTGAACTCATGGTCAGTATTGTTAATTTGATGAGGATTCATAATTATTAATTGATTTCTAATGAAACACAATACATAAGAATTAACTGGAAAACTTGACTATAAATTTTAAGCGATCTGTTCTGCAGGTAGGCATATGATAATATAATAGTAACCTTGGAAGTTTTTTAAAACATTTTATTTCTCTTCTGACATTCCAAATAAAACAAAAGGTTTTTAGTATAATGAATTGGATCAACATGCCTTTTTTTTTTAAATCATAAAAAATAATTTTCTAAATCATGAAAATGCTTGGTTTTACAAGAGTAATTTTGGTCGTGGAAAGCTATAATTGCAAGTTAAACAATTAAATAAAAAACAATTGAAATCAACACACAACAAATAAATTATATATCATCATCATCAAAAACATCATTTTTATGCAAATTTAATTTATGTTCTCATTGGCATCAGAGAGCCACTGACAGTGATTCAGTTCACAATTTGGCAATCCTGTCCGGCCAACTGATTGTTGTTATTGTTGTTTTTCGCTCCCTGTTATCTTGTGTTTGTCAATTTTAATGTTTTTTGGACGAAATAAATGAAATGAAATGAAATCATAATTATCTTGACTTTGTAAATGAAGATTTAGGAAGAAGACTGTCAACATCTATTGCATGCTCATTGGTGGCAAATCCTATGCGGGAAAGCAGGCCCGGACACAGTGGCTGCAGAGATTCGTGCTATATAATATACTCAAACATACATTCTGTTTTGATTTAAAAAATGTATGTTATTGTTGAATGTTTAATCATAAAAACTAGGCCTCCTGAAATATAGCTCTTACCTATCGTTATATCATTTATCATAATTACTAACATAAAAAATTCATTGAATTCTGATTCACTTAAGGAAAATTAATTGGAAGAAATGTTCAGTCAGCTATACCACATGATATCACTAACATGACATTACCAACATAATGCATTTTCATAGTATGTTAGTTATTTTCATAATGAGATGAGAAACTGGAGAACACATACAGACATTGAATGCCAAAGACATTAATGAAAAGCACTCACAGACCATCAACTACTACAGCACATTACCAATCAACAGAATCTGAAGGTCTTTGCTGGTGAACCAGTTGTTTAATTCTATATCTAGTTCAACACTCTATGATTATTAAATGCCATGGTCATGTTTTAAATGAAAGTAGGTATTGTTTAAGATAAATGTGATTATAATTAAGAAAAGAAATAAGGTAAACTAGACCTCAACAATTAAGATCATGATGTAGGTAGTTGAGAACAGAAACTGATTAACTAATTGGTATAAGCTTTATGAAAAGCTGCTGTATATCTGTATCCTTAATAAGCTGAAAGCTTTTTTCATGTTGTAAGAGGCAGGACAATGGCTTCTTGTGAGGAGATCAAACAATGAAGTTTGTGTAACTCCAACTCCAGACACAATAGTCGAAGGTTGGGGACTGTGAGAAAGTTTGCTTATAAATTAGTTCTCATGCGTATCTCCAGCATATTGAAGAGTTTTGTGTATATTTAACTTAAATTGTCATTTTAACACAATAAACTGCAAAAGAAATAAAAAATTTTTAATAAAATAAAAAAATTTAAAATCATCATCATACTTCTAGTAATAATACTGAGTGACCTTGAATAGTGGCATCACACTCGAAGGCTGATAGGGATACAATTCAGGTCATATTGCACCAGGGACCCCAGCACCCTGCTTTCTGCCACTGGAAAGGGTACTGTCAACTTAGCCCTGTTGAGTGTTTCAGTGCATCAAGTAATTTTAATGTGGCCGTTCCAGTCAACGCACTTGAATATCAGTAGGCCTACTTTACAAACATGTAGTCTCTTTTAGTTAGCTGTGAAAATATAGTGTGCAACAGACCTGCCAACCCACTGGGTCATGAAAATCTGGAGATTTTTTTAAGAATCTTAACAAAATCTGGAGATTTACCAAAAAATCTAGAGGTTTCCAAATTAACCAAAAGATGAGGCAAGATACCAAAAAAGTCACGTCCCTACAAATCATTGGCCGTTGGTGGGACATTTGAATTGAAAATGGCTGCTTGTTTATTGCACCGCGAAGCGAGCAGGCAGCGAAATACATTGAATAATAACGATCAAATCAATCAAATTATCTATAAATCGGAGTATTTTTGGGGAGGGGGTGGCCTGTGAAATCGAGTGAAAATTACATATGATCAGGAGAACTGGAGATTTGTTGAAATATCGGGTGACACCCAACAGGATCGGGTGAGTAGGCAGTCTGTTATAAATACAGTATGTGCACCTGGGCTACCATAAATAAACTGCAATGAAATTTGCGATCTTTTATAGACTCTCAACACATTTTACTATCATAGATGGTAACAAAATTTGCATTCATTTGATCATAATTACTGTAAATGAAGGCTTTACTGCAGTAAGAGGTAATAAATTGATTCTGGATTCAATAGAATATTTCTGAATTTTTCCTTTTGGTTAATTGAGTTGTCAATATTGTGTAAGTAATTTTATTTTTTATTTTACATACCGTCATGTCGCGATGCTGAGATTCACTGGTACCGTCACCAGAACAAATAGGAAGTTTGCATCCCAAATCACCCACAGCTCTGCAATTACTGACCACAGGATTTCTATTATGAATCATCTCCCTTATTGGAATGTGAAGATAATTGCAAAAGAATCGCACTGGCAAGATATAAAAATAAGATCAATCAGGCAGATGTTTGTATGAACAGAAATGAAGGGTACAAACACCCCTACATGTACAATGATATTTTGAAGGATACGGTTCTCCCCCCCACCCCCCTTAGATTGGATTGACCCAGGAGCTATAAACCAAATTGTCATCGGACTGTCCTAGCTGTCATTGCTTCACTTTTGATGATGTCTCTTGCCAAGAGGAAAGCCGGTAAGTAAAAATGAACAAAATTACAAAAAATTGACAACTGGATTAACTTAAGGTAAAAATAAGAAATATGCAAGAGCAGTATCCAGATATCAAACACCAAATCCTGCTGTTGGGCATGTAGGGCTTATTAAGTGCTGCAACCTTTACATGAAGTAAACAACACAGCCTTTATTTGAGAGCGGTGCTGAGAGAAACAAAAAACGTGTTTGTTCTGGCGTTTTTTTTTTTTTTTTTCAGAGCAGTGTTCATTTCGTCACCGTTTTCACAAAGTGGCACAAACTTCAATTTCAACGAAAACAAAATTTTGAGAAAAACATGTTTGAAGTGGACTACTTCACAAATCTGTAAATTTCACTATCAAGACAATGACATTTTGAAATTTGTTTGCATATGTTTAAAGATAAAGCATTAAACAATTAAAATGTTCAATTTTTTTTTCTTAACATTAATTAACCTGTTAATTAGTGTTAGTAGTTTGTGTCTGTTCGTGAAAACGATTAGAATAAACATGACATATGTTATTTACACGTTGAGTGATGTTCGTGTCACTTCGTGAAAACGATACACGCTGTACGCACTCCCGTTGGTAAGAAAAAAACTTACACAAACTGTATTTTAGCTACTCTATGTTTAACCATTGTAGTCAAGGGTGAAAACAGGCCTACAAACTTGGCTTATGCTGCTTAAATCATTATGTTTTTACTAATAATTCCACATTTGGTGCATATGTATAGACCTATTCCAAGTTATACTGCAAGAATGGTACCGCTATGCCTAGGTAAGCTAGGGAAATCTAATCTTTACATCTAGCCCTAACAAGCTAGGCCTTACCTAGCGATCACAACGATTGCAACGCCACTGTCATTTAAGAACCACATGAAAATTGGTGTCTTTGTGAAAATGAAAAATCCACTTTTCTCGGTTTGTGCGCTATGGACAATAAGCGTAATTAGCTGATTAGTGTAGTTGCACTCCTAAAAATTATATGAAAAGGTAAAGTTTGATGTACATAATCAAAATGTCAAAGAACAAAAAAAAATGAAAAATTATGATTTTTGAAGTTTGTGTCAGTGACAATTTGAGAGAGGAGCTCATTGGATTATTTGCAGTATTTTTTTCCTACTAATGATTGAAAGGTTTTAGCCTTAGTAATCATAGTATCCAAAGTCATCCTGCTTTACATCATAAAATGATGTATTGAATATTTAATTTTCCTCCATCTACCATTATTGGCATAATCCATAAGTCTCTGATTAATATTAATGTTAATTAATATTGCACCTGAGAAGTAATTATTGGTAATGTATATTACCTACACAACTGAAATAAAATATCTCTTGAATTGTGAATGCCACTAATCTTCCACTGCCATGGTGGGTTTTGATAAAATTTAAAATAATGTATATGCAAATGAGTACTATATTGCTAATGAGATAATGAAATAAAAGAAGACAAGAGTTGTGATGAATCAGCTAAAAGGCTTGAGAATAAAACACCATACTCATCATATTCTTACAGAAAATATATGAAATGTAAATCAATACATTGGTAGGGAATGATATGTAATCGATACTCTTGCCTATTAACGAACATCCTACACCAAGACAAAATATGCCGCACAATCTACTCGCAAATATCGATGAATGAAATTTCTCTCTTCAAAGTGTGGCATTTATTTCCTTAATAATTCGCTTATCAATTATTCTTAAATTTATCACTTTCCTTTATTGAAATCAGAGCACACGTCTAGCTCTGAATTGTATAAGAAATACAGTTTTATCACTGTGCCTTCGACCTGTAAAAATATATTATAAAAGCAACATACTATTCGCCTACAGCCTATCTATATTTTATAAAGGTACTTGTCAACCAAGGATTATGATTTCAACCTATATTTTATTCTTATATTTAAAAGTCTGATTATGACTTGCATATGTTTGTCCTTTTATTAAAAACCAACCTATGCATTTGTTAATAAGTTCATTCAATTTAAAATGTAATATTTTTCACCATTTGATATGTTAAAATTATGTATAATGAAGTCTGTGAATATCTGGCCGCTTACAGTAGCTTTAAGTTCACATCTTCCCACAACGACAATAGAGCATTGTTATGCCATATATTTCAAATATAATAATCACACAATATACTTCAATTTAGTATAATAAATTTATGCATTATTTATAGCTTCCATTTGCAGGTTGATGGCATTGTTTTTGCTTGAGCAAAAGTTTTTTTTTTTTATTTGTTTAATGTGTTGATTAAGTTTTAATTTTCTTGGCTTTGTTTTTCTTTGGACACACCTTTACGTACGAGTGCCACTATTGTAGAAGTATTGTTTCCAAGTAAAGAATATAATAACATAATATACATAATTTTTTTTATATATCATAATTAACTTTCTATAACATACTTGATTAGGCCTATAATGTTAATGTTAATTTTTTTAAATTAAAATTCAAATCGGTTTTGTTTATATGAATAAAAGTTTTTTCCAACTCCAAGATTTTTGCTCAAATAATCATTGTAACAAAAATCTCAGATCAATGTTGATTTATGTTTCATAAATGTCGTTACAAGCCAACAAGATCTGATTTGCTTTATGAAAGATATTGTAGTTCAAACCTCAAAGATGATATGTTATTGAAGTCTATAGCAATATGGCTTGGTCTAATATGGTCCTGCCATCCTCAGTCATTAGTTAGTGTATATTAGTCTGGACTCGCCACAACCGATATTGATTTAATTAAACTGACGGAATTACTGAATTATGCGGCACGCATAGACATCAATACAAACTTGGTCATGTGACCAAATTAGCAGACTATGAACATATGTGAGCTAATTTATTTTGTAGAACTGGCCAGTCGATTGGATATTGCTAGGATGAGACCAGAAGCCTGCAATACTGTTTAATATTAGAACTTAAAATATTTAAAAAGCTAGATATGGATTCAAATCTTAACTCTTCCTTCTCCAATAATGGTATGGATGACACTCAACAAGTATTTACCACATTACCATTGATATTTAGAATTAATTCTGATTTATAATTACTTGTTTTACACAATATATTGAATAAATAGTGAGTATTTCTCACTCCTTCCTATTAAATAATTAAAAATTTGTTCGCACTGTTTCTCTCCCTTCTTCAAGCCTCATTAAAAAATGTACAAAACACTATGAATCTAACGAAAATCAGCCTTTTGGCTAAGCTGTGAATATGGTTTGATATTATTAATATATTGGAAGCAATACAAAGTTATTAAGTAAGTATAGAAATAAGTAAAGCATTGACTAAACAGCCTATATTAGGTAAGTTCAAGCTTAAGATTTTTTTTTACCTCAAATGTGTAAATGGTATTTACACATAAAAAAAAACCTTGTCACTTTCAAAGCTTATATCATCCGGTTTTGACAAGACTGTCACAAAATCAAGCCCATCATATTAGTGTTGGAAGGAAGTGATCAAATGGACTTCTTTCCAAGGTTGTGTTCCTTCAAAAACAAAAAATTATCAACAATTCCAGGGTACCTTTAAATAATAACAACTTCTGCCATATCTTGTTGTGTTAATGTTAATGAGCATTTATATAGCTCATTTCCTTTAGCTTATGAATTGCATATGCTGTCTTTAAGGTATTTTTGTAGCAATCTTATTACATTGCCAAATGTTTATTTATTCACAATGTTTTACAATGGTAGTCCAAAATCCTGGTTTCTATTAGGACTCTGGTACATTTAAGTTAAAACTTGACATATATTAAAGAAGTAAAACATCAAAGGAGATCAATTATATACAATAATCACTGTCTCTAATACTACTATACATTTAAAAAACAAGTAGCTAGTATAGTGCATCATTCACAAATAATAATACTTTAGTTAGATTTGTATAGCGCACATATACATAATTAAATTAAAACGAATTAAAAGTTTAAATTATATAATTATAAAAAAGCAACAATAAAAATGGTAAACTTGCTAGATTTGGGAATGGTAGTAATGTGCATACAGCTCCACATGAGTCGTGTAAGAATTGATCCGCCCTCTCAGTATGTGAATATGATTCTGGGTTTCCTTAATCTACACAAGCCATTGTAGAGGTACAGTAATACATGGTAAATATATTGTGCTATGTTCTCTTAAAAATTCTAATGCTAATTACTCAACATTTCCAATAAATGTAATATAAACTTTAAAAAACTTAATCACTTAATTTTAATATTTCAATAAAAAATCAGAGATAAAATTCAATATCCTTACTAATAATCAAACAATACCACACTTTTTTGCATACATCCTAAGTTTCTGGCAGCAATTCAAAAAGGGTTTTCTTTTTTTTATTGTTAAAATTGTCTTTCATTCATGGTAGTGATTAACTTCACTTTTAGATGACCTTTCTCAAGAAAGGTCTATTGGTCTTGTCATACACTGATATCTGCAATTATGAAATAAATGAAATTATGGATTGTTAAGTATGCAATTTTGGCTTCAGGAGTAATCAGCATTGGAAGTTTAGGAAGTATGTGTGTCTCCTATTCAGAAATAGGAGTCCCTGGAATATTGCCGGAAACTTACGTTCTAAGGAAATAATATAGGAAACAAGTTTTTTTTATGGTCTAAGTAGGTAGATATATTGCATAATTTTGTATAACAAGCCAGTGGTGGCACCAGCGAGCAGCAGGGGGAATTTACCCCCATTGGACAGGCCTGGACATCCATTATTCGACGACAGGACCATGTCATCGGATAACAAATTAAAAAAATATTAAATTGCTTTATTATTCAAATAATGTTATTTTGATTACCAATCCCTAATATTGTGGTCTAGAAGCACAATTTGTGCTATACTAAGCCATAAAAACTGTCCCTGTGAACCCTACCTGGACCCGACCTGAGGCTCTAGTTGGCCCTTGGTTTGGACCCCTTGTCAGCAAATTTCCGAAGCCGCTGCTGTACATGACCATATGTAAAACAGGTTATAATATCCGGCACCTGATATGTTTTATACCTGTATAAATATGTAAATAGGTTACATTAAATATGCTGAAAATTTACTATCCATTGGACTGCTTGTATGTGCTCATTACTCTCTTGTTTAAACGACCTTTAATGGAATCTGTATAATAATACAAGATATTATTTTGTATGATGTGGCTACTCCCCTTCCAACCCAACCCTACTGATACCACAGGCATAAACTGGCTATGATAAACACTTGCCAATACAGTATTTGAATTTCTATAACTTAACACCACACTAATGATATTCAAATTACATACCCGGCACTGTAATCACCCTCATCTGATTGATTTCTCCTGGGACGTGAACCGCATTCTTCAATGGCACAAAAATTCATAATCTCATGACTAATGAACAAGCAACCTCGCCAGAGAATGCAACCTAGAATTTAGTCTCATTAGGAGTATGCAAGCAATAACTCCCATTTCTCTTCATCACACCACTTCCGAACTTGACCATTAGTTCTGAAAGGTTTTGCTGACAGCTAGAAAAATATCTGTTTACTTCATGAAATAAACAACAATGTTGAGATTACTTGTCAAGATTTCTTGTTTGTTTCATGCATTATTTTGTAAACAACTTATTAATTTTTGAAAATCGCTATTATAGCTACCTATATCCCAGAAATAGTGGCTGTAAAGAGAATGTTTTTTTTTAAGTGTACTGGTTTAATATTTTTGATTAATTTTCTCCCTGGAACTCCCTCATTGAAGAATGATACTTGCCTTTATCAGCCAATAAACACCTGAGGTACCATTCATCTTGCATCCTGTTTTCCATATTAATATCCACTCATCTGTCCTTACTGTACTTCCTCACCTTTTCTAGCCTGTAACGATGAGTAAACTTTGACCCTTCTCTGGTCATTTATCATATAATACATCAATAGGCAATGATTATAAATTTTAGACAATTATAGAATTTAGACAATAGAATAAACCAGTGTGATCATAAAGCCTAAACGATTTACCTACCTACTACAATACACTTCAATTTAAAAAGAGATAGATACTAGATTCTTTAACACTGTAATCTATTTAATGTGAATGAAATCATTATTTGGCCTCTTTATAGTTATCAATGGAGTTAAAGGACAAATAAAATAAGCCTTACATGTAAAGCATGATACATAAAAAAAGAAGCATCTTGAAAGGTATTCTTAAGCTGCTGACATAATGGCATTAAAACTCCCTAAGGAATCTGGTAATCCATTTACCTCCCTCCTACATGTTAACAAAAAATAAGGTGAAATTGCCAGGATAAATCTGTGGTGAATTCACAAAAGATGAGTAATCGTGACTCGCAAAGAATTGATAGCAAGAAGATCCATGCAAAAGCGTGGTCTCACTTGAATGGTACAAAATAATTGTAGGATTAGTGTTGCACAAAAGGTATCTTTGGTTAGTATCTTGTGAATGACCACGTAATCTTTCACTGGTTTTTTTTATTTTTTATTAACACTCCCTTCTTCTGAACAATGGTTTTTTTTACACATCCCTTTTCATGTCCTTGGATAAATTTGGTTGAGTGAGACCCTGAATTAATCACTCTATTTAATTTATGTGTATTTAAAATTCTAAATAAAGTGAAAAGAGCTAGAAAAATAGCTGGGATTTTGTAAAAACAGGATTTGCTATTGTATAAATCATTGGACTTCAGCATCCATCTGCAATGGAAATAAATCCAATGTGTGGTGGAATGCTTAAGATTCAGGAAAGGTCAATGCTATGGTCAAAAGCATTTACTTCAATATTTTTTGTCATTCATAAAATTAATAAGAATGTTGACAGCAAGCTCATGAAAACAACAGTCTCTTATTCAACGCTTTTTAGATTTAACCTTGAATAATTACTTTTCAGAAATATCCAGTGGTGGTGACAGCTTTTCCAAAGAAGTCTTCCGCAAGCAAGTTACCAAAACTTTGGATTGGAGAACCTGTGGAGGGTGTCAGGGAAAATCTCCCCTCCCTCAGACAAGGCATGCCTATTAGGGTTTTGTGGGCTATTAATTGCACAAACACAATATCTGTATGCAAGTCCAGAAATTACAGATTTTTATCTCGCTGAGCAGCATTAAATCTTACACCAGTATCATAATCTTACAGAAAAAATAATTAGTTTTCATGAAGTCATTCTGCAAATCAACGTTAAAGTAGGCGTAATCAATTTTGTTGCCCTACTAGTATTCAGCTTACGATTAGATGGAACCAGTGTGCTGTAATGAGCATTAATTTCTTAAGCTTCAATTGAACCTTGAACTTTGTTGTCATGGTAATTTTAATAAACTTGACATGTGCATATTAGTATTTTAAAAATGGTACAAATGTAATGTAGTTAGATTTATATAGCACTTTATACTGAAACAAATGCAACAACTAGATATTTTTCAAGGTTTTGTGTGCTTTAATATGTACTTATAGATCCATCTGGACAAAAATATGACAGTTTAATGGTAATTTTTATAGGAAAGGAAGGTCACATCATGGCGAGTATACTAACAAGTTTAGATATGTTATTGTGAAGAACGATGACACTATTGATTACAAGAATAATACATCTTTTATTGGTATTTTAATTAGACCCAAAACAAAATTGTTTTATTGCCCTGCACCGAAAATTAGTGTTGGTTGGGTGGTTTATACTATATGGCCTGGGACACGCATCAGTCAATGGCCAATGCATTTTGATTGGTAAAATGATAACAATAAGGCTAAATTTCAAATGCATAAAGTTACTTTGCAAAAAAAGCCAACCCTAGATTTTAAAGACTTTGCATAGGTTAGGTTGTGCAACACAAAGTGTATTTTGCTGCCCTTTTAAAGCACATTATGATACCTTTAAAAACATATTGTTTATATTTGAAATCAATAATCCTTATGGTTTATAGCCCTATGTGTACCAGGGAATATTAATTGCAATGTACACATGTACGAATCATTTTAAATTACAAAACGTTTCTGAAATGATAATGACAATTTGAGTTGATTGGAGTTTATGATAAGCATAATTTAGGAAATTGTATTTGAGGCTTTTATTTCAACAAACTCAATGGATAAAATTATGCATTAAATCTCAATAATAACATTTTCATAAAAAAGACGCTCATTTATTGATAAATGAGCATGCTACATGAAACCTCTCAACAGCTACCTACATGACCATGTTTATGAAAAGATTCACATCTGTTGTTATATTGACATAAATTAAGGCATGAAATACCCCAACAATGCAGATAGCAACCAGTGTGGATGCCAGTTTGAACATCCCACAATGCTATATTCAATATCCCATGATGCTACATAAATCATCTCGGAAGTCTGCATAGCATATGCCTGTTGTAAAATACATGGTGCGGAATAGGCATATACTACATGCCGTGGGGGTCTAGCCTTGGGTACATATTGTGGCCTATGTGTACCTGTAGAATTGGCCTATCATGAGAACGGAAAATGTTTGGAGAAAGCACCTGGTAACTCTATGTATAATGCAAATAATGATGATTTTGACTAAAAATAACATTTTATTTGTAGCCAATTAGCATATCCCATCCACAAAAAAATAGAAATTTCAGAAAAAAATAACCGTTTTTCTTTATTTTTATTATGCCCTCCGCTGCCTTGAAATTTCTAATGATAAGATATGTAAATTCTTCCTGATTATATAAATTTAAATCATTTAACCATCCCATTACTACACTGTTTACATTTACCAATAAAATTTTATTTTTATTTTCTCCTCTGTCTGGATGCTCTGTCAAAACTATTTGCTATATAAGAAAACAAAACTTTATTTTTATTTTTTTCCGCTCTCCTCTGGTGATCTTTAAAAAAGTAAGTTCACGAAACAAGGAATAAAAAAAGTCTTGCCTAACAGGTAAGGAAAGCCATTAATGAAAAACAATTACAAATTAATTATTATTTTTAATTGATAAGTTAACAATTGTTTATAACTAAAAAGATATTACAGATTACAGATTGCCTGGATACCAAATAAAAAAAATTAGAAATGACACCAATATGTTGTATTTAGGAGCTAACATCAGACTTGATATATCTACTTCAGCTCACTTTTGCTTAATAGTATAATAAAAATATGCACTATTATTTTTTTTTAATTTGTTTTACATTTGATTTATTTTCAGTTGTGGCACAAGACTCTTAATGTAGGGAACACAATGAAACACTGATAAATTTTCAATGAATGATCATTATGCACATTTCTGTATGATACAGATATTCTAGTTTGTATTTTTCAAATATTAATCACAACCTAAATGTTGGAACACCAGAATTCCTTGAAAGCTGATTCTGTGAAATGTTCTTTACCTGCCATGTACTTACTACATTTACTCATCGACGCATCGTCCTGACTACAAGCAAAATAAAATAGCATGTAGGATGACCTGTGGCATTAGTGACATCATGAATACATAATACTACATTAGAACTTGAGCTGAAAAACATCTTGATGGAAAGTATTCAGATGATGTTTTCTCCTTGGGGTTTGCAGAGGAATGCTTGCTAGTTCTAAAGTTACATCAGAGAGGTCAATTTTAGAGGTGGTATGACCTCATAATGAGGCAAGCGAAGAAGACTGAGATATGATGCAATATTCCCCACTCCCTGTCATGTCATGTGATGCAATATTCCCCACTCCCTGTCATGTCATGCGATGCAATATTCCCCACTCCCTGTCATGTCATGTGATGCAATATTCCATGTCATGTGATGTAATATTCCCCACTTCTTGTCATGTATGTCATCTGATACACTACTTCGCTCACTCCATGTTTAAATGACATGTGATGCAATACTTCACCCACTCCTGCCATTTCATGTGATTCAATAGTCCCCATTCCTGGCATGTAATGTAATGCAATATTATCCTCTTCCTGCAATATTATGTGATATAATACTTCCCACACTCTCTCATGTCATTATAATGAGATGGAAGTAGGTGGCCAAGATTTTATTATTTTAATAATTTATAGTAGTCTCGACATACTTTTAAATATGTGAGCTGTTAGCTCATTCGGCTAAACTAGTGGTAGCCACCGTGTGTGCGCTGAACTGTGGAGATCTATTGGTTCCTGGTTCAATTTCCATCGCTGCTCTCCTTGTATTTCAGCTGGAGGGCTGCAATGCAAGTTACGATAGCACATCTTTCAGATGAGACGTTTAAGCCATTGGTGTACATAAAGAATGCAGTACTATCATCAGAAAAGAGTAGGGGATCAGTGCAGTGGCGGCTCTAGGATATATTTTCTGTGGGAACTAAGTTGTCTGACATGGGGGACTTGAGCTCATAGGCTCGAGCTGGGAGAAGGGTTTGAGAGGGGGTTTCCCCTCCCAAATGAGAATTTTTAAAGAATATCAACCTGTTGATGGCCAAAAATGGCACTCTCAGACTGTGACAGACGTGTTGGCTTGGTGTGGGCCTATTTTTATATGTTTTATGGTTTGACTGCCTGACGAGCTCTGTCCAGCGGGGGGGGGGACTTGACCTGTCCGGTGGGGGGCTTAAGCCCCCCCTGCCACCCCGCTGGCGCTGTCACTGTAGGGGATTATCTCCCGGTGTACTGCCCAATCACCACCAGAAAGACTCCACTGGAAATAAGTATTTTTCAGACATTTGTGGGTTATCCTTGGGGTTTTCACCAAATAAATCCATCCATCCATTTAATATTTCTGTATGATTTTATGATAATTTTAATCTAAATTTGGATCATCCTTGTCATATTAATTTATATATTGAATATTTGGACTAAATGGCACACAGAGGCACGAGGCCCCTTGCTAAAGCTTCCTCGGGCCCTATTAACTCTTGGAGCTAGAGGTCATGTAGGGGTGTATACCATGTTATTTTTATAATTTCTGTTCATTAAGGGGTCCACTCCACCAATTTGTGGCCCATGGTCTTGGCAAAAATAAATGCCAATTAGTATCTCGGACCCTTTAAGGTCTGGGCCCCTGGCTCTAAGCAGTGAGAGATCATAGCTGCTGTGCCACTGTTTGTACTATTTTATTATTATGCAAGCCATTCCAGTCCTTAGCTGTGGTAACCCTTTCTGGCATTTGACTACTGACCACTGCTAATGAACCAAATAAGTATCCCACCAAATTATATCTTCGTTTTATATGATGTCGTCTCACTGTTCACCAAAACTGCTACAGACAAAGCCATTAACATCATAAAACACCAGTTACTCAGTTGCACGAGCCTAAAGGACCGCACAAACCTATCTGTCGATGATCTAATAATGTTGCTCTCTATTGTTCTGAAAACCACATATTTCAGCTTTAACAACAATTTCTACAGGCAAGTGGAAGGAGTTGCAATGGGCAGCCCAGTAAGTCAAATTGTAGTGAATATTTTCATGGTTGGAAGAGGAGGCGTTACAATCATCCCCAGCAGATGAACGACCCATACTATGGAAAAGGTATGTAGACAACATTCTCGCACTGGTCCCCGAGGGGGCTGCTGATAAGCTCAACTTACACCTCAACAATATCGACCTCACTAGCAATATAAAATTTACAACACAACGCATGTCCAACAACACCATCCCTTTTTTGGACATGACAAAATTTCATTATAAGACAACAAAGTCATCTGTCTACAGAAAACCCGCACATACAAATCAATACTTACACTCATGTCATCCACTTGAACCCAAGCTGAACGTCGTTAGCACTCTCGGGGACCGGTGTGAGAGTGTCGTCTCCACCCAAATAGCAAAGACAAAGAAATGAGCATTATCACATCAGCGCTATCCATATGCGAGTACCCTAGTTGGTTGGTGAAAAAGGTGTTGGAAAAGAAAAATAAAAAACAAAGTAAAGAAAAAGAAAAGAAGGAAGGTAAGGTAAAAGATAATATTGGGATACCATACTTTCCTAACATATCCGAAAGAATCAGAAGATGCCTAAGGGAACATAATATTAACGCATTCGTCAACTCTTTGCATTGTTCAACCAGCCATTAACATCTAGTTTATTTATTTATTCATATCAACAATGTGTTCAAGATTGCTTTTGTTTTAAGGTATGTTGTTTATTCATGAATAATATGTCACACCTTGTTTTACTTGATTGGTCAATTTTACCGGTTTCTCGCTTTTGATTGGTTAGCTAAGTTACTTCAATTCTGGTATATGTTGCTATGGACAAAATTATTTTTCATTCCTGATGATGTTTTTTTTTTTTTTTTTTTTGCAGGGTTACATATCTAAAGCATTTTTCTTGCTTATTTTGTAACATATTCCTTTATCCACTACCTTTGTATTTCTTTTGCTGATAATTGTATTGTTTGATATTGGAATAAAATTATTATTGAATTGAATTGAATGTTCGAATAAAGAATGAAATATTGAATCACTATGGCTTCTCTTAGTCTTTTTGGAGTCTGCGTGATTATAATGTCAACTAGATCACACGGACTGTCGGCCTCAAACACCATTCACAACTTAGCCATCACTGACCATATGACTACACGAAACCACCTCCCAAACTGGAATACTGTTAGCATCTTAGCCAAAGAATGAGAATGAAACAATAGAATAATCAAAGAAGTCATCAACATAAAACTACACCCTAATAACATAAATAGAGATCAGGGCGCATATGAATTTGCCACATATATACGACAACATCTTGAAGGAGACGGACCCCTGCACATCCCGTATGGGAAATCCTGAATGGTCATCAAAGGCTAAAGTTCACTGTCATAGTTCATCCAAGCTGACATCGAAAAGCCTGTCATAAGTCATTATAGGCACTTGTGACTAAGCCTTGCTGATAGGCAAAATGTCAAGAAATAAATATTGAGTAACATCTCAATTTTACACTTGACTTTGGATCATCAAAAAGAACCTCTAATACATATTTATCGTAGGATCCAATGAATTTATTTAATAATCTACCACTGTCATTGTTTTATACTTGAATAAATACATAATAATGAATAAACAAATAAGTAAATTATTAATTAATTGATATTTATAATGTTTAAGAAATATTTACCTGGAATAAATAAATATAGTAATAATTTATCCAAATCAAGTAACTAAAATTCATATGAAAGCAAACAATTCAATGAATGAAAGGTCTTTAATAAATAATTATTAAAAAATATGTGTCTGAATGAATGATTTTACAAACCACATATTAAATTGATAAATAAATAACCAAATAGGTCTATATAGGCTATTATGAATATCTGCTGGTAAATTAAGTCTTGTATGAACTTGTTTTGAAAATCAAACACCAAATAACTGTGTGAATTGCTTCACTTTATGTTCATGTAATCATGATTAATTAACTGATCGCATCAGTTTTTGCACATAACTATAAAAAAAAAACGTGTATATTATATCTGAAAGAGGTCACAGTCAAAATGCATCATTACTACCCGGATATTTAAGTTGACATTTTATTTATACGTTTTTCTTATTTATTTTGTTGTATAAGATTCAAAGTTATCCTGTAATGCAAGCAATTTTATTCTCCCCTGTAAGTAAACCTAATTAGCTGCCAGTTGGTTGTTATGGCATTTACTTTGCAAGGGAAAACTATTGCAATTTTATGGCTAATGCTGACTGAATTATGATGGGCTTGTTTTTATATAAACATCCTGAATTCTCAACATGAACAGCTCTCAACCTTGAGGTTTTGGTTCAATTGCCTTGCTGTTCATTTTGCTCTTCTTTTGACTTTCTCTAACCAGGTGTATAAATTATAAATAGGTATCAGAATTATAAAATATCCTGGGAAGGTAAAAAGTTGCTTGAGTATTGGTGTACTCCCATACAGTGGCGGCTCTAGGATATAATTTATAGGGGGACTTAGATGTCCGACTGGGGGTTGCTAAGTATTAATGTGTGTAACTATAACCGAAGGCCCGAGCTGGGGGGTGGGTGTGGGAGAAGGATGTCCCCTCCTCCCAAAATGAGATTTAAAAAAAAAAAAAATTGGGACTTCTAGACTAGTAGATGGCCTAGAAATGGCTGAAATGGAAAAATTAGGCCTATTTTTTGTTCTTTTCGGTCCGAATGCCTGGCGAGCTTTGGCCGATGGGGGGGGGGGACTTAAGCAATAACAATTCATATTGTTGACAATTTTATTAATTTTTGAATTTACCATTAAATTTTGTAGGTCTGGCTCCTGAGGCCTGGCAGCAACTCTCTGGTGCTCTCTTGCTATCCAACTTATATGACACCAAAAACATCATGGATGATAGTAGTGGTTTTTCTTCCCTTAAACTACTATTTACATGTAATTTACATATATTTGTTGTACACTTGTAATATATTGCTGAAACATTGTTGATTCTGAAATAAAAAATATAGAATTAATTTTAATTGATATAGAACTGTCGAATGTTCAATATTGCTTTCCAAATATATAATAAAATAATAAAAACTAAATAGGGATTTTGTTTTTATAGCCCTTTGTTGACATAATTGTTAGAGTATTTATTAAATCCATTATGTTTTTCTCAGCAGACAATATTGGTCGATATTTCTAATTAATTTTACAATATGCTGTGCATACAGTTCATATTTATTACAAAATTATAAACAACATAATTAATAAATTCATTAACAATTTATAATTTCCAATTTAATTTAAAAAAAATAAATTTAATCCATGGTATAAAATTTATGAAATATTCTTTTTTGAGTTAAGCACTACATGCAGGAGAAACACATTATGTAAATTAATGTAAATGGCATAATGTACTATGCTGGATGACTATGCTGTAAAATAAGCTCACCAGCATCATGGACTTAGTATTATTTTTATCTTCATACTATCACATCATATTATTGGCTAATCAATAAGTTTCACTAACACTTACCGTAGTAACTTCCTTGCCAGGCCACCTGCCATTGTCATAGCACATTACAAGTGTCTGTTAGTAGTTTGTTATTAATGAGAGTGCAATAATTATTGTAATTCTTCTGATCCTGACCAAGTTCGAAAGCAGAATAGGAAGCGAATAGATAAGTGTGATTGATGTTGGTGATAATACAGACGATGATAATGATGATGATACAGATAATTATAATAATAATTGTCTAAATACATGTTTTGATCTCAGTGTTAAGATTATGATGATGACGAGGACGACGAAGATGATGATACAAATAATGATGGTGATAACACAAATTATGATGTAGAAAATTCTAAACTTTTATTCCAAAAATTTTCTACATCGTACACCAACACAGATGAATTATTATCAACAAATTATGATGATACAGATGCTGACAATGAGGATGTTAATGATGTTTTTACAAATAACATAAAATATAAAATGAAGGTACTTAAAAAAATAATAATTGTTCATGACTGCAATTAAATAAACTTAAAGTTACAATAACTTCTTGAATGTGAATATTGTTATTCAGTAGGACAAACCACTCACAAGAAACCTGCAGAAAACTTTTCATCAAAATTTGTCACCACTTCAGATCTCTGCTTGACCTTGAGAAAGATAATTTCACTTTGTGAACGGTGACTAGTTATGAGGAGCCAAGCATAGAAAAACCAGTTATTGTCATTTGCACATTTACTGGCATAGAATGCCTCATAATCTTTAATTACTAATCTATAACATACTTTATGACCCAAGAGAGGTACTATAAGATATGCAAATGAGTCACTTTGATGAATCATCATCGTCAACAAGAGCATTTCCATATATGGTGATTAATTATCTGTGTTCGTTTACTTAGCGATTGCGTAAATTTATCCATGTTCCATTAGCAATGTAAATAAATTGTTGGTAGCAAATTAGTGTACCTGTGTATTAGTCAGCATTGCTTGAAATAAATTAGTAATAACATAAAGGAGCATTCTTTTTGCTTTACTAAGCATGTATTCATCCTTTTTTGGCTGGTAAAATATCAACACCCTTTGTTGTCTATTCATGTGATTGGCTGTCACACAATAACATTTTACAGTTGAGTAATCCAGTCAGGTGTATTAATGTTTGTGCTTTCCTGTTGTTGTATTTTAATATTCATATAAATGAAATAGTTATATATTTGGGTCAACTTGTTTATGATAATATTATGTGGTTGATAGATCAAATATTCCTCAAAACTCCTTGAACATACTTATGGTATTAACATTTTATGACTGGAATTGTGGAATTAAGAATGGAACAGGAAATTTATCACAACAATATTTATAATTATTTTGTTTTAAACTTATCATAAATTGACTATTTTGAAGTAATTCTTTAAATTATATATAATTTTATACCATCCAATTTTATTTTGAGAATAATCAATTGTAAATCTTATATTTTTGTTGAAAATGAATATTTTGTCTGTTTTATATTTCATGTTTTTAATCATTGACATTATCTATATTGCAATATTAAACATTATTACCGTATTTAAAGTTTTACCTCCACTTAATTAAATATTGTAATCTTTCAGCAGATGCCTTTTATATTTGTGTGTAGTAATACATTCATAATTAAATACTTGTGGATGTAAACTATGTAAATTTGTAATTATTAAAATTATATTGGTATTGTGAATACTATGCTGGGTCCTGAAGAAAGTATAAATATGTTATTAATCAAGAACTCCAGAAAAATTATAATCACAATGTTCTCACATAATGAAAAGCGGGTCGTGAACAGAATTCAGCAACGGAAGTTCAGTCGCTTTTAAGTTCTCTCTAATGATCAACTCTCGTAAACTGCTCTCGTCACAAAATCAACATCACAAATCATCTCATTCATTATTATTTCTTGAATTATTTAAACTACAAGAAATCTGACATGAACAATGCATACTTTGAGTTTACATGTTTTATTTATTATAAGTTTTGAGCTAATATACATTACATATACATATACAATAGATGAAGACGGATGTGCCTTTTTAAAAATTAAAATTAGTGTAAAATAATTAGATATAAAATAATTCATAATTAGTGCAAATTTTTGAATAGAAAATTTTGGTTACCAAAAAAATAATGTTCATGCATTTTTTAGAATGAACTTTTCTCTAAATTAATGAAAAAAAAAATCTATATTTTATTAACATCTTCATTTGAAGATTTTAATTAGCAACTGACCTCTTTCACTACAAAGGTCATTCAAATACATATATATATATATATATACATATATGCACAGAACCTTATGAGAGCTGATTGGCTGACAGCCAATGCAGCCTGACTAATTAAGAAGCTAACAGCAGATACATATGCCCATATATGGAAATACCATCCACATGAAAAGAGCTAACCGGATTTTCATAACAATAACAAGAATAGCTGTATAATCATACTGCTATGGTAAGCGAGCAGGATTATAAACCTGAATTTTAATTCCATTCGGAACACAGTACTATCATTTAAAACTAATTTTGATATATATTTCATAGTTCAACTTGGGAGATATACAAAACGAGTTGTCATACACATAGAACGCAGACTCTAAGACAAGTATCAATTCTCGCTAGAGTTGGGGTAAATTAAAAAATAAAAATACATTTGAATAAGGACAAAAAACATTTACATATATAATACACATAACCATTTTGTCCTTTACCCTCTTATATATGGAATTTATAAATATCAGTAAATTATATAATTGTCTACACAGATAATCTTAAAATTTCATATGATTATCAAAAAATATTCTTAAATCATACTAAATCTAGACTGTATTGTACGTATATTAATGAATTTTCTATGACAGAAACATTTTACATAAAACTGATAAATGCACTACAAATGTAACTCTAGGATAATAGCTGCATTCATCCTGGAATTATAGCTCAACATAGAATAAATATTTTTCCAACATAAACCAATAATAAAAAATACAAAAATATGGGTTGTGGAGCTCTGATAGAAAACTGTAAAATATGGTGTAGTTTTTGCAGGTTTTTTTTCCAGGGGCAGGCAAATCATTTGATGAGTACTGTATATATTCAATGATCATGATGCAAACAAAAAAAAAACAATTTTGATATAGGACTAAGTGATAGTACCAACTAGAATGCCTGGCTTCCTTAAAATCGCTACACTGACGCTACAGTGTTTTCGTAGCAGTACCCGATGCAATCGAGAAGGCTCCCTGATTCGACCGACCAATCACCAATCAGCTTCAACGAAAGCTGTCAGTAATAGCGTGTAGCGATTGTATGGAAATCGTGTTTAAGGGTACGTAAATTAATGCTAAATGTGGTATGAGTACCAAATACAAACACAGTATTGTATAATTTAGTTATTTACTAATAAAAGTAGTAGTTTTTCAAATTTTGGTATTCAAATTACTGAAAAAATAACAAGTTCAAAAAGTATTTCTATTTTGCAAATTAATTTTACACATGACGTTGAGAGAAGTGAAGCATTTTAATAAACATTGCTATAATAGTAGGTTAGACCTACCTGCATCTAGCAAACTGACTCACAGTCATGGACAAGTATGTTGCATTATGAGAGGTACCTTGACAACATTAAAGCAGGTACGTGAAAACGATGACCTGTTTTTCATGCTGTGCAATATTATCTCTTTTAAAATTTAAATCCTGATAAATGCCAGTGGAAAAAATTGTCTACAGTATAAAAAATGCAGCCATCACATACTTCTTAATGCCTGTTATCTAATATTTTGTTGACATTTAACTCAACATAAATGGTAAACATGTTTATGACTAAAAATCTTAAGCTATATCAAGTAGAGCCATTGTATGGAATCTTATGAAAGTTTAACATTTATCAGTCAAAATGGCATATAATAAAATATTGTATAATTTGTAATACATAGTAAAATACAATTTATAGCTTACATGGCCAAGCTGACAAGCAAAGGCAGCAAATGCCATCCTTAGCTAGAATATTCTTGCCAAATTATAAAAACATCTGCTACAATGCTCTTTATCAATATTCCAAAAACAACACATATCATCAGTAATGTATTACAGTATATGTCAATTGATTAATTCTGATTAATTATTCCCATTACAATTATTATATCCTCACTCCTGAACCTCATTCTATCTAACCAGTAAAAATAAGAAAATTTGTATACTTTTTAAAATGTTGGTGCTTGATATTTAAATCAATATCATTAAAAAAAGCTTACTCGTATATATACCACATTATATATATTATATATGTATATCATATGAAATTTATTCCTCATTACATAAAAAAAATTTAATTTTTTTTCAGTCCGAAAAAATGACATTTGCATGTATATTACTAAGAATGGTATAACGAGCGATTATTAAGTCCAAAAATGAAAGTCTTGCATTCATTTCTTTTAGCTTTTGGAAAAAAGATTCTTAAAAATATATTTTTTTCATATTAGCTTTTTGGATTGCAGTTAGTATATTTTTATATGTTGGACATTTGAATTTAGTTTCTAGACAAAGGCATTGAAAACAAGCCAAACAACATAAATAAATTTGCATAATGAAAGGTGAGAAACGAAAATAAATAAAATGAATGCATTTCTTAGTTGGCAGATTCAGAATGAATGCAAAGAAATGTAATTTTTCCTTTCCTGTGTTAGACATGTTCAATTAATATATTTATAATGATTATGATATTCTGCACATCTTTAATTGCATTGAAAGTAAAATAACATTATCAACTTCTTTGATATGTCAGAATCTGAAGACATCCTTTTGTGCAAGCCATGGTCTGACTATATCAAATAAAAATTCAAGTTTTATTTTATCATAGACAACAATTTGAAAGATTTTCTAAACATATAGATAATTACTACCGGTACATGCAATTAGGTTGTCACAAAGAATTTTGACACTTCATGTCACATGTGGAATACGCACATACTGTACAGTACTGTACATACACATACACAACACTTTAGGATATACTTTTGAAGTTTTAGGACAAAATTTGGATACACATCGGCACTCTGCTACAATTGGAAACACTTTTACCAAGATTTTCAGAAACGACAAGAAGGAACCATACAATTTCAAATTACTAGTTAGACTACAAGGCAAAATTTCACAAGCATATTGAAACTTTTCTCCATAATTTTGATAGGATAGTACTAAACTGTATTTACTCATCGAATGCAATGAAAAATGTCAATTTGTGAGCCCTTGATTATAAGCATCGTCATGGGTCCAAGACATGAATAGTCCACTATAAGGGACAGTTATTAGTCGAGAACCGGTTCAAATAGCTGATTTCTCAATAGGCAATGGACAGACACTAAAAACTGGCCACTTGTTTTAAAAATCCATATAGGAAGAAAGTCTCATATCATATGGACTTTACTAATTTCAACATTTAATAATAATAATAATAATATAATAATACTTTTTTAATAACTTTTTTCAGCAGACTTAACTAGTATGCTATTCATACGCAAAGTTGACCTCGAGTTGACCTTTGTGACCTTTCATATTTTTGAGTATCAAGGTCGTCACCGAATATGGTTAACCGTTTATCTTTGGATCCAATTTACATTTACATTACTACAGTACACCTTAGTAATCAATATTTATTAGCTATATATACTTAATTATATGCTTAAAATAGTATATGCACTTAATTACTGTAACTACAGTACAATACCGTCCATCCTACAAACCCTACGATGATAGCAATATAACAATAATATCAATAATAATGATAATGATATGATAATGTTAACAATAATAGGATGTATCAATGAAATTGGCAAGTATTAATAAGTGTTATAAAAATAGAGGCAGCGTGGAGTCCATATACTAATGTGAAACTAAGAGTTTCCAGGGGTATAGTATGCCTTAATTCACCTTAACATTACATCTAATTGCTTAATCTTTTTTCTTTAATTACCAATGGCTTTGTTGCTGGAATGGGCCAAGTTTAACAAGTGCACCAAATTTACTCCAAAATTCCTGGAGCTTAATTGGTATTATTTGTTGGCTTAAAATCTGTCTTTGGTTTACAAACTACTTCATCACCAGTTCAAAAGGTTAACCAGAACTATGTTCTGATTGATTGAACACATCATCCATACCTTTACATTCAGTTACTGTATGTGCTTTTGCTGTGAACTACTATACTCAGATTTGCAGAAAGGCTTAGAGGATCAAATTTTGTCAAGCTTTCTTCTGGTAAATTTAGGAGAAATGTTTTTGCCTCACAGACAAGTTTAAAAAGCATTTAGGTTTCAAGACAGCATATCCAGCACACAGTGCTTCAATAACCTTTGACCTTGTTGGTTGCAAGTTTATTGATGTGTTCCACATCAAAATTTTGCAGTCGGACTAATGCGAGATAGATTTTCCTTGCCCTAACATACTATAACTGTATTTTTAAGAAAAACCAAATTCCACCCTAACTTATCCAGCTATAGTCCAGAATACCAAAGCAAACACTGATAGGACTCTAGTAAAGCATCCAATCTTGGCATCAGGATACTCACAACCAAGAACATTTACTGTAATCCTTCAAACCAATATACTGCTTTGTTACTATGACTTCCATCATACCACTTCTTTCTGCATGATGTTAGAAATATGTTCCAATGATATCAAATGCTTATCTCATTGATATCAAACACGCATTACTGTCAAGATATAATTCCATACGTCTCATAGCGTCGCATGCTCCAAGAAGTTTCAGATCCTGTTTTGCAAGAAAAGTTCTGCGGATGCATGATTCCCTCACAAGTGACGTTTCATGTGCAGAGCCAGATGGTCAGATCGCGAGAAGCAACGATCGCAATGATTGCACTTAAACGGCTTAGCACCGGTATGTTTACGATAGTGGCGCGTCAGTTCATCAGAACGTGCAAATCGCCACTCACAGCCTTCCCATGAGCACTTGTATGGTTTTTCACCTGAAAATTATTTAAAAAAATATTTTTGTAATAACTTGTGTTGTTTGCATAAAATTATAGCCTCTGCTCATAAAATAATGTTTCATGGAAAAGTGTGAAGACATGTTGCCGTGACATTTCAAAGATCAAAATATAATTGTAAAAAATTAATTTATTAAATAAACAAAAGTTTTTATCTTTTATTTAAATGATTTCATAAAAACTGTCCTATTAATAACATCTAGACAATAAAGAGTTGGCCATTAAATTGTCACATGCTTAAGCTGTTAACTCAATTGCTTTGCCAGCAATTATGCGTATATATTTTATGCAGTCCCTCAAGTAATTTGCAATAAGTGACTACACCATATTAATGAATACAAAATTCTCATAAAATTATATCATCATGCATTATCAAGGTCTCATAATTAGAATTACTGTCAATTTTTCTACCATGTTCCAATGTTTCCATAATATGAAATGAAAACACACTGAATTGCTCTATAAATAACTATTATATTCTATGCATAAACTAAGCTACTGTGGTCACACACAGGAAAGGCATTATTTTGGAACCAGCTTTAGGAGCAGAACAACAAAATATAGCCTACTCCACTTTTTTTTTTTAAAGAACATTAAGGCTGAAATTGCTTAAAGAAATAAGAACAAATTGAAGCGGAAGAAAAATCAAATGAGGTTTTTATTTTTTAAATAGAAAAACCAACAAAATCTTATCTGCAATAGCATATCCTCTATAGTACAGTAATAATACAACTATACAAAAATACTGAAAATACAACTATTACCTTAATAATTTCAATCAAATATATTTTCATCAACAAACAAGAAAAAAGCTAATATAAACCAATGTAAAATATTATTTTACTATCATATATTTTTGTCACAATTTTTAAAATTCACTAAAGTTACTTGGAATTAATATATATTGAATTAAAATCTTAACTGTTTTAACTTTCATTTCTGCCTCTCATCATAATACCACATCTGGACAAGTACACTATATTTAACTCAACAATAGGAATACACATCCCTGGAGAAGCCCTTAATGCAACAATCTGCATATTCATTAGCAAGGTCAACAGTCACATGATAAATCATAACAATACTCTAGGGAAAAAACCCAAACATTCATAGTACCGTACATAAAGTATCCATTCAGGAGTACATATACTTTAGTTCCTTTTACTTGCTCCTGAGATTCAGATTATTGGTAGTGGTAGTAAAATGTCTATTGTATAATACTACTATGGTCCCTACTTCAATACTAATGTACTAAGTTGATGGTACAATTTTTAAATAAACTGTCAAGCATAGAGTAAAAACAAATACTATGGTTCACTCTGTGATGCCACTAATTAATGAGTCCCTAAGGTCAAATACTAAATATTACGCTAAGTAATGTATACAGTATATATATTCTATACTTGATACTACTGTACTTCTAATATGAATTCTATACTTTCATACTAAGTAATTAAAATCTGTTTAGAAACGGTTGCTTGTACTAGAAGGTCACAGTATTTGTGGGGAAGTAACTACAAGGTCTTTTTTAATTTACTTGGTCAAGCAGCAGCTGCAAATATTTATTATCAATATTACTTTAATTAACAAAAATTATAATTGTGAACATTATTAATTAGGTATGAACACTGAAGAAATGTTTGATCAATCAAAAATTAATCTAGAAAACTAAAATAAAAACAAAATGATTATAATTTAATATAATTGTTATCATATTCAATATTAAACCTATTGTCACAATGTGTATACTAAAGACAATACTAATATAATAATAAATAATAATAACAATAACAATAATAATAATAATAATAATAAATATTTGTATAGCCCTAATTCAACCATTTACCAAAGGCACCAAATGTGTGTATAATAGTTGAATATCCATAATCAATTGAATATATTATCTGATGAAAACAGAATTTTTAGAATTCTTCTTATTGAGCAAAGTGAAACAATTTGGCAATTCAGTGTGTTTACAATTGGAGTGTATCCATAAAGTACTTATTTCCACATGATGTTTTCTTTTGGTGTCTTATGAAAATTGTGAAACAAAGTCCCATCATCTTCAAAGATTATCTGTTAGAATCAAGTTCAGAACCTCAGACAGTTGGCTAAGAAACTTGTTATTGACAAGTTGCAGCTTGTCAATTTAAACATTTATGGTAATTATATCCACTTGCCCTTTTATGTAGGGGATAATAAAGGGAAGTCATGTGACAACGAAAACCGGATTTCAATAATTACATGCCACCCTTGCTTGTAGTTTAAATCTGTCTAATGTCTAGATTAATAATGTGATCTGGCTTTTAAAAATAACACATAAAACATTTGCCTTTAATGACATGAGGACTGAGTTTCTTGGTTTCCACTCTATTGTATAATTAGACAGACTCAAGCCAAGTACGTCCAATTATATTAGATCAAAGTATAAAATGCATTTTGTACTGCATAACCTGATACTCTAATGTGACTACCTATAACTATATAGTTTTGAGAAACAGATATAATTGTACTTTTAAAATGATGATGATACTCTAAATATATTTATAGGTCTTACTATACTAAAAGGCAGGATTTTTTTTTTCTTTCTTGGTGCTAAAGTATATATAGCTTGAACAAGTAAATGACATATCAACAGAGTTTTATAATCAAGGAAGTATCCTCCTTTGCCATAATGTTATGCATTGCCATAATATACCAAGCTCATAATTCCTGCGTTTTTATTCTTAGCCTACTTTTTGTCATAATGTAGTGCATTCAAGTAGGCATACTTGATTTAGTGCCCTTAGTACCTACCATAGGTCTATGCCTACTTGTTATATAGTACCTTCAGAATGCCTATTTGCTATAACATATATAGTGCCTTAATATTAAATATGCCTACTACTTGCCCAAACAATTAATGCCCTCAATATGCCAACTGGCCATATTATATAGTGTCCTCAGTATGCCGAATTGCCATAATATAGGCCTAGTGCTTTCAGCATCATACTTACTTTTGAACATTTAAAACTACTGTATTTTATATCTTATCAAACTGCCAAGCTATCATTAAGAAACTGCACGGAAGGAACATTATTACCTATTACTGGACCTCATTTGGTTATAGAATTTCATAGTAAACAGTGCTGCACTATAATTGACATTAGACCTAGGCTTTTAATGCATTTTTTATCCTACTGAATACAAGTACCTAATTAGCAGTGATTGGGGTTAGGAATCAGCAGGACCATGTCTACCATGTCACATATGGTAATTGTCTACAGATAATACAATTGAAGTTTGTAAATGGTAATACATGAAATTGCGATTTTAAAGCCTTCAAATATAACATGCGTATATCCAACTATAGGACATATATAGAGGGCCATACAAAGTACGGTAAGCCAAAGCCGTGCAGTTAAAAAATTCTACAACACATTAATGTAAAATAAGATCAAGATACTTTAAATACATAGAGATGACACAGTATTCTGGTCTGGTTTCTTTATTGGAAAAATATCACACATAATAAACATTGTATATGCATTACAATGAGAACAAAGAAATACATTGCACTAATCAAGCTTGGACACCTTTTTTTAACTAAGGCCCAATAAATTTTTTTTATTAGTTTATCACCCTCGCGCACATAACTTCTATGGTACTGGAAAAAAAAAATGTGTAAAAATTTTTTTTTAAATAAATTTAATTTTTTCTTATTTTTTTCATTTATTTTATTAAATAGTTAGTAGATATTGTTTGCATTATCTAAATCATGTTTTACTTTGAATATCAATGCACCATCAAACAAACCAAGGGAATATATTTGGCTTTAGCAAAATAAAAAATAAAAAAAGCCTCCCTCCCTCATCACTTTTCCTGCCCAGTTAGGGTGATAAACTAATGATATTTTTTATAGGGCCTAAAACTATTCCTAAACCAATATTCAATTTACAACATACAGTACGCTAGAATCAATAGGCCTATACTGTACTCTTGAGTGGAGGGTCACAAACATAGAGTACCTTGAAGCAGACCAAAGCAAAATTCCCAGTAAGGGTTCTCGAGTCCCCTTTTTAAAGGTTGCCAGATTGCTCCCATCAAAAAACTATGGCACAATATTCTTTTGAATAATGTACTTTGAGTCATACTGTAGGTGTTAGTGAAAGATAATATCAAATTTCTTGAAGAATTTATTATCTTTACTAAATTCTCAGGAGGGTGGTGATAACTGAGGCATTACTTTCTATTTGTTAAGGGCTTAGGGAGTCAATTAAAGTTTGATAGAACTTAAGTGCGTGGGAGTTCGTACTGCCTGTCAGATTTTACCAGGTAGGCCTACTCAAAATACTCAGGATGGAGAAGAAAATGTTTATAGTTAGTGATTTATCTTTGCGTTATCAGCAGTCATAACGATGTAGAGGCTTTTAGGGCTGGGCGTTGCCATTCTGCTTTACCTAACACTTGTGCCTTTCTATCACCCATTAAAATCTTGTAATGGTATCTTGTACAAACTTCTCAAACACAACATGATTGATAATAAAGTTGTTGTGGCAAGCTGGTTTAAGGTCAATTCTAGGGTCTCCTCTGGCTTTTTGCTTGGTAGGATTCAAACAGGGCTTGTTATGCATAGTGATCTCATCAATGGGCTTCTGGGCATATGAACACCAGTGCTATTGCATATTTCTGTGCTTTTTATTGCAGGCCCCTGGATTAAGGTGGAGAAAGGTATGGCTTCCTACTCAGGGGTGTTGTGGGAAAGTCGGAATACATCACCTGGGAAAAATTATTAAGTTATGTTACTAAACAGACAGATGAGGCCTGCAACATGGCTGCCTGAATATATACTTGCTGTTTCCTAGCAACATACAATGAAACGAGCGATAAAGATGAGATATTATGTGGTAAAGAATTTCAAATATATAAATAACAACATATTCTCTTTCCTAATACATGGAGGTATAAAAATAGAACTTATTCCATCTTAGTTCTCATCATTGTTCTATATTAGTTATTTAAATTGCTTAAATCAAAATCATTATCACTTGTTGATCAATATTCTCTCTTGGTGACCATAGTTACCAATCCTAATACATAAAAATATTCTAAATGTTTTAATGTCTAGCAAAATTACTTGGGATGGATCTGGATATTTTCCAATTTATGATTTACCTTGTTTATGGGTGTATAATAATCTCAGCTCACAAAACATTGCACAAAGTCACTTTATATAAATTGTCAGTACAAATCAACAGAACACCTGATAACAGAAATACTTGAGTATACAAGTGCTCTGTACATACTGTACTGCAGTATGCATACAAATTGCTTGCGTATTTGCATATACGTGTAGTGTGTGGGTGTTTGTGTATACGTGTATTTTACACATGAATCAATTGGATAAAATGACAATTTCTGTCATAGTATAGTAACATTATTACACAATAATGTTTAATTCATAAACATAGTTAAATAAAGATTTTGTTTTAGGGTCTACTGCATATTGTACATTCACATTTAATACAGGAAAAAGCCAAAGTAATTGGGACCAAAAACACTAACAGTTAGGCTCCAGAGGAATAAATTTGATATGTTGTGCAACAGAAAGGCATTTGATCAAAAACTTAGAAACCAAAGATTTTTAAGACATTTAAAACCTGGAAGAAAAGGTGGCGTTAACCACCATTTTCTCCCAATTTGTAGACAATCAATCAATTTGGCAATCCTTAGCCGATGTGCCAAAATAATGAATAAACATTACATTTTTTGATTGTTTAATTGCCTTAAACTATCTCGTTTTTTCTTACTGTTTAGGAAAGGGAAAGTCTATCAACAATTTTAGCATATATACTGAACAGCAACCTGGCACCTAATACAGAATGTTTCTGTTTCATTTTTAAGGACTACGGGAAATAAATCTTAAAATGTGGGTGTATTTAGGAATGTAGAGTCAGCAGTAAAATGGACATAATTCAGTCAATATTATTCTTTATTGAATTTCAGTCTAACTTTGAGTTCCTCTCCATGCTTGGGCCATGACATTTGATATGTCCCCTGGGGCATACATTACAGTGTTGAGCTGGTGTTGATGTCAAATGCAGGAAAAAGTATTAAGTTACAATATCATGCCAGATATCAATATTATTTCTACAATGTTCTAGGCTTTTAACCATAACTTTTACATAGGCCTACCACACTGCTACCAGTACCCTGCGTAATATACTCCAGGAAGGACTTGAATGAGAAAGCAAGGTCATTATTCCCACGCATCACATGATATCCTGTTGCCACTTATCAACTCAAACAAATCACATGATTAAAATCAATTTAAATTTTATTAATATTACCCCAATATTCATGTGACAAAAACACATGTATTATTGACAACAATATTTTTTTTCAAAAAGGGCACATGCATAGACACATTTTAAAATATTTAATTATTTATCATACATTAATTTTTATTGTTTATTTCCTTGTTTATAGAATATAATTATAGTTCACTATCTGATATATATATATTGTATTAACAATTCAATATTAATATTCTTAAAATATTCAAAGGAGGCAATATTTTGCTAGTGATTGGATGAAGCAAACATTTAAATTCATTTCAGATATTAACATTCATATAATTTGCTGTAAGTTATCATTGTACTGCTTGTAATATATTATAATAGACAATGATAATACAGTAATCCAATACTAAAAATGTCATTATATCTGTGTTGTTAAGTGTTTTGTTTATTAATGGGAATTCACTATAGGGTACACTACTATACTGAAGCTGTTAAATAAATTATGCATTTTAATATCTCTTGTTCTGTTAATTGAATTTCTGCCTAGATCAAACATTGCATATTGACCAAATTGATTGAAAATTGCCAACAGTGAAATCACTACTTTCTAGTCTGGTGAACTACTGCATTGTACTAATACAGTTAGTAGTATTGTTTTCTACAGATTATTATGATAATATAACCATGGAGGTATACTGACAGTGATGGTGAAATGAATCACGAATGCTTTAACTAGGATATTTTATTATTTTCCTGACATAAAGAGAGTACAGTACCTTCACAAACATTTCCATTATAATAACATAGAACATTTACAATTGTTCATAATTTTAAGCACAAGCCAATAGTTGCAGGAAAAAAGACCATTTTTCCAGTTTTAAGACTTGCATTAGTCTGGTTAGCTTTTATTACCGGTAATATTACTGGTACATAGACCTACAATTTGTATCAGCAAAGACACTTCAAAAGAAAGCCTTGTTTTTCTATTCACATGGGGCATGTGTCTTATCATACATAGCAAAACTACTGAAAAAAACTAATAATATAATATAGTAACTAATAAATAAATTAACAATTGCTCAACACTGGTATTTACAAGTGCACCAACTATATTAATTTATCTTCAACAACCAAATATACAAAGCTGAGGGTCCTAAAATTAATTAATGAATTAATAATTCAAAACTTAATTTTATTCTTTATTCATAACTTCATACAAATCGCAGCCTCACGGCTGAATTGCATGTACTCATGAAGTAATAAAAAACATTCCACAGACAAGACAGGATCTCAGTGGTTATACTTAATCAAATTTGTCAAGAAAGGGACAGCACTATTTCTAAAACGCTCAACTCGAGCTTGGGGCACATCATATTTTCTTGGCCGTCTAAGCGACATACAGTACAGTGAGAAAAACTGTTCAATTTCAACCAAGATGAGTACCTAGTACTCTTGGAGCAACAAACAGCAAACTTGTAACACAGCTTTCTGAAAAACATTTCAAATTTCTATAAAAAAATTAATTACTACTATAACTACCTACATTCAAACTAACTTAAAGAAAAACAAAGACACTACATTATTCAGAATTCTCTTAATATGCATGTGATTGCAGTCATCAAGAGGCCCTGGAGTGCTATTTCACTAAGCGATCCCAAGAATAGAATTGGGTCATTGAAGAAACAGTCACAAGACCTATCAACTTTGAATCAATAAATCATGGAATAATTATATAGTCACTACTGTATGAACTAGCATAATAAAATATGTGTAATTATCAAAAGAATATGAAGTTAAAGAACAGTAATCCACACTAAAACATGTGCATAATAATTATTAAAATGCATATTATTTATACTTACTGACATTTAATGATACTGCTGATTAATAATCACAGATCAATAATAAATAACTATTAAGTTAATAATAATAAGTCATTGTCTGTTTTCAATGCTGCTAAAGTATTTCTCACCTGTATGTGTGCGCTGGTGGGCTTTCAGATGAGAGCTTTTAGTGTAAACTTTCCGACATCCATTAAAGGGACACTTGTGGATACGTCTTTTATCATCATCTTGTGATGACTCAGTTTTCTTTGTAAAAGTACGGGGTTGTGAAATAGTCCTTCCTCGAGAAGGCATTCGGAAGCCGGGATTCAGCACTCCGGCAGCAGAATTCACCACGTTCACAGTTAATGCAGTTATAGGAACAGCTACTGGTAAAATCGTTTTCCTAAGCTCCGGTGAAGATGGCGGTGTTAAACTATTCTCCACTAAACTAAAGGCCTTAAATTCTGCTTTAAAAGGGTCAGAGCTTACAGAAGAAGCTGAGGGTAGAGGTGAAAGTTCACCTGAACTATCCCATGAAATACTACTGGAACTAGAACTAAGGCTAATTGTATCAAACTTGCTGTCATTTATTTCAGAATCTGAGCTACTTGCTGATTGGTCGATATCTGTGCATCTCATTAAGAATCTATTCCATGGATTTTCGGGTTCTTTGACCTTCGGTGACCTACATGGCTCCGATTTCAAGTATCTTTCCATTTCCAAGCAATTCTGCAAAAACAAAATAAATTAAATATATACATTAACTTTTTTTTTTATATTGAATATCATAGTTTAAAAAGTATTTTTGCAATAAAATATTAGCATTACTATACAAGCAAATGACTGATAACATGAGACGAGATAAAATATTCCATTTCAAAGACTCCTAAACATTATCTTTTCTGTTAGGGACTAGCTTGATAGGCCAGTTATTAGTTCAGCAGTATTTATTGGCCTAGATTTTGCCAAAGATCTATAATTCTCTTGTATCCTCAAACTAGGTCAAATAAGTTGGAAGTTGCATCCTCAACCTGCACTGAAACTGGTTCTCTTAAATCGATACTTATGAAGTCAACATAAACTGCCTCGCATATTCTGTTTAAAAGTGTCAATATTCTGAGATTCACACTGCTGATTGGCTGTGATGCATCAAATATCCAAATTTATTTTGTTACAATATTGTGCTTTAAAAAACAGATGTGCTAAACTTATGCTTATTTACAAATCGTAATTCACATTCATTCTTTCAAAATGTGAAATTAATTTGCTTAAAAAACTACCACTTGAGTGTACAGTATTTCATGTCTTCATTCATGTTTTGTATTTACCTTTTTGACATATGACAAACAATAACATGTTATGAACACATAAAAGGGTACCCTTATTCTTAGATGTACTAAAATCAGCATGTAAATTACTACCAGCCATTAATTCACATAAAATTTAATGAGAAAATAATAAAATACTTAGAAAATGTCAATATAAAAATTATATTTATAATGATTTATATTAATTTTCCAAAGCAACGGCAAAGAAAATTAGCATTTTATAGCTACATCAACAATACTTGAATGAATATAATCATAATTTTATTGCATTAAACATTGACTATTAGGGCCTACTTCAATAATTGTTCAATAATCAAAAAAATAATACATAACAATAGTATATTTTTTGTAATCAGTTTAAGAAAGTCTAACTAGAATGGGACTATAGATAAAAAAAAAGTCCCATCAACTCCGTTTAATGCTTCAAGGTCCTATCAGAATAATGGTAGTTACCACACCATTTACTGTACATGAATTTTCTGTGACATGCACATCTTGTAAAACTACCTCGTGGCTAACTTTACAATATCAGAAACATTAATCGTTAAGATAGTGGGTAATGTAAACAGTGCAATCGTTTGACCAGGGCCCCCGATGACTCATTGACAACAGATAACAAGCACTATTCCAAATACGTTAAAATTTAAACAGACACAAATAAGACCTTTGTTGGTAAGGTCTAAGGATATACATGGCTCCATCATCAGTACTGACTTTCATAGTAACTTTTCAGTCAATTAATTCTAATCAGTAAATTTTGATTTAAAAATAAGCATCTGATTTTCTAAATACATCATTAAGAAGTAGTATTACTATTTGTAGCCAAAAATATATCATAGGAGAGACTTTTGCACTAACTGATGTGTTATCATACCAAATACTCATTACGTTCCCAAATACTTGCGAAGATGTTTTGCCCGACCTGACGTGTTATCGTACCGAATACTCGGTACGTTCCCAAATACTTGCAAAACTTTTTGGGAACGTACTGTACTGAGTATTCGGTCTGATAACATGTCAGGTAGGGCAAAACATCTCCCCTTCAGGTATGATATTTTCCTTCCACAAACTCACATCGCAAAAATATATTAAAATAATTTCAATCCAGCTGGTGCCAAAGGCCTTTAAGACAAAGAGAAGCTTTGATGGTGATTATTAGTTAAGACCCTACACTCAAGGATATGTGATGGCACAGTTAAAGCTATGAGGAGGAAATAACTTGAAGCACTCCAATTAGCCAAGTAAATTATACTTGAAAAGGAAATAAAAATATTTTTAGCAAACGACTTCCTTAATTAAACAATTCAAGTTATTAATTAATTAATTGATTAGTTTTAATATTAGACTTTCTAATTATTCATTAATTGTACTATCAGTATGCTGCTTGGTAACTAATTAAAATTGTCCATAACATGATAAATTACCTTTTCATTTTGAAGCATGTTAAATTAGACCGTGTAGCTGAGCTCATGCTAATATTCTTTCAGTTTATATTGGATCTGTACTATATTTCAATTTTGATACAAATGTAAACAATAAAACTGTCAAATTCCATAGAAATCATAACAATTTACTATTTCTTTCATAATCTTTTTTTTTTAAATTTTATAAACACCTAGATCTATACTTGGTTTCTTCATATTACAGTTTACATAATCAAAAGATTTATAAGAATACCACTAAAGCAATATTATGCTCCCAAGTTTTTTCAAATATAATTTTCAAATATAATTTAAGGCATTTCACTTCGAACGTATGTTTATTTATGAGATTTAAGAAAAACTCATTTTTATATCACCATTTCTGGTCCTAGACAGTGGAATGTGCTTGATAAAAATTTAATAAATCGTGATAATATTACACTTTTTTTAAATCATAAAATATTATTTATAGTATTATCATGACTAAATGTTCAGGTTTTTTTTGTGCTAGATTTGTTTCTGGTTTTACCCATTTGAG
Organism: Anneissia japonica; assembly: GCF_011630105.1. NCBI lineage: Eukaryota > Metazoa > Echinodermata > Crinoidea > Comatulida > Comatulidae > Anneissia > Anneissia japonica. The sequence continues at coordinate 1,309,114 of NW_022728550.1, read as the reverse complement.
TGATGTATGCACTTGGCATCAATCATTTTAATTCAACCATATATTTTATAGATTATATTTGTAATGTACTGGTATCTGTTTCTGGGTCAGGTTGAGACTAGTTTGATTCAACATTTAGACCTGTTCCAAGCCAATAGAGACTGTTGTACAGTATATATTGAATTATCAAATGGAAAATTGTTAATTAGTTGTTAATTTATTCATGATTTATATATCTATATCGTTTATGTATGCTTTTCTTTATTCATTATCTCATTTACTTATGTTGTACTTACTTTTATTATCTATTGGTTGAATAAATGTTTTAAGAAGAATGAATAAAACTATGTACTGCCAACCTCAGTAGGTAAACGGGTAGTCAGTGGACGTACCAAGCATGGTACAATAGTGCTAGATACCTGTGTAGTCACAGTGGATATACCAAGTATTGCACCATGATATTAGGTACCGGGGCATAATACATATTATTCATTAGTTTAAAAGGTTGAAGAAGAATCAATAACTTATTTGGCTTCATGGAAACTTCTGAGATAGTAATTAACACAGAATGTATGCAAACTTACAAAATATGCAAAATGATAAGAAATGAAACAATCAATACTGGAAACCATGCCTATATAAGGCACCGGCCAATAAGATTGCCAGTTTATTCATTAGCAATTCCCTTGAGAAGGCGCTTTCACACAGTGTATGGTGTAGAGATAGCATCTTAACCCAGACATGACAAACTCGTGCATGCAATAATGCATAGATCAATACTAGTTGACTCACTGCATACAGACTGCTGATCCAGGGACCAGCTCAAAATATCAGTTAGGGATAATCTAATTTTTAAGCAATAATGTATTGCTACACAGTACTGAATATATTACTATAGCAAATACATGCAGATATAATCAATGTGTTTTCAATTCTAAATCGTTTTGTTCTGTAATTTTTGTAAAGTAATATTTCTCTGACGTCAGACAATTGTCAATGTTTTATCACCATTCAAACAGAAAAGAAATCCATTAAGACACGGACATATGACTATTGAATAACAATGCAAGCTTCTAAATTACATTTGTAAAATCACAAACAATGCCCAATGATTACAGCAAATTAAACTGTACTATCATCAATTTTACCAACATCAACTGTAAGATAAGTAGCTTTGTGTATTAAAGCTATAATATATTATGCAAATTGGATAAATTCAAGTACTGTACTACTAAATTTTATCATAGATAATCAGGGCTTCCACATAAAACTATGAAACTCATTGGATATTAGGTTATATTGGCTAACTTTCTCAAAAAGCATTTGAAGCACCAGGTTGTGGAGGACCTGTGAGAGTTAAAGATAAATTTAGTACTACCCTATCAAAAATTAAATAATAACAGATTAATGTCATTAATTAATCTACCAGTAGTTGAAATAATACAGTATTATTCCAAGATATGTACAGAAATTGCTGTGGAAGTGCTATGACGTTCAGTGTACAGTTTCACATAGATTTATTTATAATCTAATCTTTCATATCTAGTCATACAATATCTATATTAATAATTGATTATATCTACAAATAAGATTGCTCTGGTTTATGTCTAGAATCATGGAATTGTACAGTACTGGTACGTTACCTGTCTGCAAATGAAAAGCGTATTTTTCAAGTAATCAATCCATCCATTAGACTTATTTTTCAAGGCCTACTGCACTGCGATTATCAGATTTATATCTACATAAACTTAAACACGGAAGTACGCATTCATGATAATATGGCAGTAATATACATTAATAGGAAACGTTGAAGTACTGTAGTAGTGGTGTTGTTGATGTACAGTATTCTTGTGTCATGAATGTAATAGTACAGCACTTCAGTAGATTATAGGATAGCTGGGACATTTAAACATCTGAAGAAGAACACTGTATTCGAGGGAGTTGTGCCAACAAGATGCAAGGTTGCTTGCAACTCTCAAACCACAATACAATCTTCATTAAACTGAACAATTATTGACTTTAAATAAATCTTCATTTCTTACGCGCATTCAAATACTGCTCTTCTCATCCTCTAGGAAACTCAAAATCACTTTCAATGCATTTATATTTCTTGGATTTTGTGGAATCAATACATTATATATTAAAATAATTCGACTAGGAATTTGTCACTTTTGTTATATTACTTATATAATATAAATAATCCAGACCTCGAGTAATGAAAGACCTCTGTGCCTCAGCTGTCACGTCTTTAACCTCAGTGGAAATCTTAATAATAAGTGTGCTATGTAATAATCTCTTAATATCTGACCAGTAGCCTTGCCACACTTTGGTATTGATCACTTTACAAGGCCGAAAATAGAAAATTAACTGACATGCATTTGACCTTATTGAGAACGTCATGCATACCAAGATAAATACCTATGAGTTATTACAACCAAATTCAGTTTGACAAATGAAAATGCTAAAAAAAAAGCTGGTAGTCAGTTCTACAGGATTACTCTGTCAACAGTGGCTTTATTTCCAAACCTCATTACCAAGAAGTGCTATAGTAATTCTGGACTTGCATTGCAGAACTGCCTGACAAATAAAGTTCCAGTTACTAACATATCTGATCACTATAAAATTCATTCCTTGTTTAGATATTACCATAGTTTTGAAATATTGTTAATGATGGTCTTTTTGAAAGTACCAACATGACGCCACAGTGTTTCAAATTATTTATATTATGTCTTTCAGTTGTGTTCTGTTGTTATTTTTGGTTTCATGTTCCGAGAATGTAATAAATGAACAAAATATTAGCGCAACGCTATTATGGTCAATTAATTATAAACGTAATTAAAAAATACCATTCACAATTTACAATATAAATTGACCGAAATCCCAAAATTTAACAAAAATAGGGTGAAAATAGCAATGTTTTTTTCCCAGGTACTAAATAATCAAATTACAGACTGACCTGGACTTTAGTACAAACTTCCAACCTGTAATTACTATGGAAGTAAGCAGCTTGACCCTGATATTTGACCCCAGGGATGTTTACCTTACCCATGGGTTCCATATAAAAATTTGTAACATAATCCTCAGAATTAGGTCAGGAAAGAAAATTAAATAAAATCATAGTCAAAGAAATAAATAATGGAATCTAAAGACATCGACTGATGGTATACAGTTAACAGCAGGCCTTGATGTTACAGTTCTAGTGAATAGCAACAAAAATGTTGAATACTGGTAAAAAGAAAACTGTCTTGCACAAGCTTGACGAACCTGTAATTGTGAAAAGCAGCAAACGCATTGGTTGGTGGGTAGTTTTTAGAACTTCAAAATTATATTGTACAGTATATTTGCAAAGTGTTTAAGTAATTTATATTATATTTCAACCAGTGGTTAACATTGAACTAGCAAATAAAATGGGATGAGTGATGATTTGTAAACATCTGTCCATCAGAGATTGGAATAAAATACCTTCCCGGACTAAAGCATTTGCCTAAACTACAATTTGCAGAACAGTAGATCTTTTCTCCCAATTTGTCAGTGATTTGAAAAAATATTTGTAATTACGAATTGGATTACAAATATTTTAACATATGAATAACACCTATTTCTATGCTGGTGCTTGTCATCGCCTGTTCAGTATCTGAGTGTGCTTCGGTCGACGGGCATCAGTAAGTGCTCTTTGTAGCGTTTCATATATATTTTTTAGTAAAAAAATGTTAAGATTTGAGGAATCTAAAACCTAAATGGAACCACGACCCTCTAGCCGTCCACTCGTAGGTGTTCTCTGGGGCAGCGGGCTGGTCACTTTTGGTTTCCACGAGGGCTAATACCTCGGGTCTGCCACATTGAAGTGCGGGCAGTAGTTCCAATCTAATCTACCTTTCTGGAACAGTATCACTAAAAATGTAATATAAAACACATTTGATTATAATAATTATAGCGACTTTTAAAATTTATATAAAAACAAACTGCTAGAGGTATTATCCTGAGGTGAACATTGCAGCTTTCAAATGATAATCCACTACAGTTAGCATGGCAGTTCGCTTCTAATTAATCTATTTTTTAAAAGCCATATTGATTTTAATTCACTTTCATTCACAATAACTTGGACTGCTGCCAAAATTTAAGCAATAGAATGATGCCACATAGGCCTCTACAGGAAACGTGCACAATATCCCAAGTGAAACAAATATCTTATGACTCCTCTTAAAACCATTAACTACTAGTTTTAAAAAATGCATGTTTCAAGAATATACATCTTCCTTTGTATATTTCTCAGAATAGGAGCAACATTGCATTATAGTTTGTTTATCATCAGATTCATATCATTTCATTGAATTACAAATAAAACAATGTATATACTAAATTACAATTGGATAACCTGTACACCATTTTAGAGCTGCTGCATCAAAGCTTGTTACAGCATATTAACACACACTATTTATTAAGATAGATTATGGTAAAATTTGATTCACTTTACAATACTGTGTCCATCTACATAATGATTACAATTTGATACTTGGCCATCATCATAATCATTACCTCATACTAAAACTTAATTTGCATAATATAAGAATATTCTATATTCAGTTGCAATATTCGGATTGACCTAAAAGGTTTTTATAAACAAGTTACGCAATATAAAGCAGTAGCCTACATTACTATATGTTACCTGTGCAAGATAGGCTCAATTCGTCTGTCACTAATGCATTTGCCTGGCAGGCCCAGCATGTTGTATTTACATTATGAATTTACTTACCATAATTAAATTATTATGGCTAATATTACTAACAAAACGAGAAAGTGTTATTATTATTCCAGCTATTTGGAAAATATTTCCAGATGTAGCTTTATTTTCCAGGTTTACAGATTTTGTGTTCTACAGTACATAAAATAAATAAGAAAAGGTGAATCATTTAATCATGTAAAGAACCAATTACTTTTTGATATGATGAGATTACAATTTTAAAACCAACAATGCAGTTGTTGATTGATTATACATTCTAATTTTGAAACCTTTATCACAATTTTAGAATTTAAAAATGAAACAGGACTACAACAAAACAGAATTAAAGTTGAAGACATAAAATAGCATTTGAAAATGAACACCAAAAAAGATTTATTTTGTATACAGGTTTTGCAAAAGAGACTCAAAACGCGCCATTTTTTATGTTATTGCGAAGTACTGGCTACATATACAGTGATATAATTAGCATGGCCAACTGCGATCTTCACATTGACTCCACACAGCCCGGCAAACTCCATTAGTCAGTGGTGTTAATACGACACAAGAGAATAATTAAGGATCTACTTATAATCGCATCTGGACTATTTTTTGATATCATCACCTGCAAATGTAATTACACAATTTAAAAAACAACATTGTATCTTGCCTGAAAACACAAGTCTGACACGCTCTAACAAGCATCTCTTGATAGCACACAAGTAATCAGAAAATGCTACGATCCCTGATTATTAAAACGAAGGAGTTGTGCAAATGAGATGACAATAATTTTCAATTTCATAATTTATTCATGAGTAATGACAATAACGATTGAGAAATTTAATAGCTTTAAATTTATATAAACATTCAATTATATTGAAATTTAATATATTTTTAATTTGTTACTACATAGAATTTTACTACACTTTTATGTGGTATTGCATCCTACCATTTTATAGAAATACGTTGGAGATAGTTATCAACATAAATGTGTAAATTTTCTTTGGAATGGTAGATATCTACTGACAGGTTGTACAATAAGCAAGAATGCAATACCTATGGTTTGTGGGTGGGAGGCCAAGATTCATTTCAAGATAGTGCAGAGTAGGAATGTCTTGTTTACCACTACTATCGAGATCACATTATTTAAGTAATGACAATCATTCATTCAGGAGATACAAAATTTAACATTATGAAAATTATTAGTATAGATTTGGAGGAATATTATAAGAAGTTTTCATGCAAGAGTTTGAAATTATCTCTTCTAAGCAAATTTAGATCATTTGTGTGGTTTTCACATCACAGAGTGTCAGCTCTTTGTAATTACTGTACAAGGTATACCGTAATTGGTTGATATTATGTAATTCTATTTACAGTGGTTATGGTAACTCTACAGTCAAACACAAGAAATATTAATTTATATACAGTAAATGAAGCTTGTGGGAATAATTCTAGCTAGAGAATGGATCTAGTATTAGAAGATACTAATTGCCTGGTTAAAAGAAAGCAGTGTGCAGATGGAATTTTAGTTGTTAGCCTGGAGGACCTCTCTTGGATCTTTGCTCTTCTCTAAGGTCTAATGATCAGGAGTGAAATCTGGTATAATTTTCAGTAGTTCTTATCACAGAGCCAATAGATCATGTATGGATTATCATTCTAGGCTTCTGCAGCATTATAAATACTAAGTACACATTGCTAAGGTATTAGATGATATGCCACCTTGCATATCACCTAACAACAAGTGTCTCTTGTCACAAAATTCAAAAGTGGAACAATTCTTAATCGGTTGAGTGGTTTTGATGACAGAAAAGGAATTTCAAATATTTCACTGTACCATTATAAAGCTAGGTAATAATAAATGATATAATTGATAGAACAGACAAAAAACAACTTGTCATATTACAGACACCAAGCTTTTATAACATACACTTTTTAAAAAAAATTACTGTCTAAGTAGACACTGAAATAAAGATTATTAGTTTTAGCTTAATGACATTTGTCTATTTTAAACTTCCAAAAAATGCAAACTGTGTAATTTTCCTTACTTAAAAAAAATTGTCTTAATTCCCAATCAGAATTTTTTTAGATTCCAATTTTAGTGGGTGACCCAGCTTATCCTAGAAAGTATTATTCAGGAGTCTTCGTAAATAAAAGAAAATAATCTGATGTGTTAAAAAGTCGCATTAAAATGCTTAAGGACTGGAGATGTATTGTCAGTCATGGGAAAGAATGCGCTATTACAGGGTTTGAACCTAAGACCCTGAGACTTGAAGGCAAGCACCTCACCAATATTTAATACAATGTCAAATAAATCCATGAAAATATTTCTAATGCATGATTATCCAAATCTGGCATTTCACAAGCACTTACAAGTATACATCTATTCACAGTAAACAGATAATGCCCATAATAAGGTTATTGTTCGCATCCACAAAAGCAAGAAAAACTATGAATGGACCCAACAAACCTTTTCACTATGGGAAATGAAGCTAATCCTGGTATGCTTGGTGATTTACATACTTCCATGCATGAAAACTCCAGGTCCCTAAAAGCAATCAAACTGCAAACAAATCTTTTTCTCAGATTTTTGTCTCTACATTGTATTTTTGAATAAGGCGAGACTTTTTAATACCTCGCGAACTTACTTTCTTTAAGATCAGAGGAGGGCGAGAAAAAACTAAAAATAACATTTTGTTTTCTTATTTAGCCAAAAACAGTGTTTCAATTTATATAATTAGGAAGATTTGAAGTCGGCAGCGGGCATAATAAAAATAAAGAAAAACTTTTATCTTTTTATGAATTTTCCATTTTTTGTGGTGCGCTAATTCAGGTGTGCTAATTGGCCAAAAATAAAATTTTATTTTTATTTGAAATCATCATAATATTGATGGGTGGCAGGCTGCTAAACAAGGTAACTTACTAATGAATTCCTAGTGTCCCCTTCACCTGGTAGAGCTTCACTCATATAATTATTTTTATAGTTAGCCTATATTGTTAAATACCTAATTATTAAAAATTAAATTAATACAACAGGAATATGTAGGTAGTATTAGGGTAAAAGTATCATGAAAATTAATAATCAAGATCAACTTCATCTGGTTTCCAATTGAACAGCATAGATATACTGTAGTCAACATCAAGTCATAAATAAGCCACTGAGCGTGCATCTATTCTGGCAATCTGGTATAAATAAATTCTAGCGATTGATTAATTACATTTGCTGTATAATTAATGTTGTTGCTTATGTAGTTTCACAAATGTCTTTATTCACAACTCAATATTGTACTACAGTATTGTACATTAAAGAAAGAAATTTTAAAAATTGTAAATAATTTACATATTTAAGTACCCTATTTTTATTTCTTCCAAACTTCCATATATCTTTCATGTCCACTTGATAGCATATTTCATGTGAAGATATAGCTATTGCTTTGCCTATTTTTTCTCTCCCAGGATGTGGCATATGCTTTGTTATATTCTTATTTTACATATATTTTTTTTATCGTATTGTTTGCCCGAACTATTATAAAATAAATTGTTAACAATATGTGTACTATACATGGGAGGATTTTAAGCAGTATTTATATGTACTATGTATGTAAACATGTTAAACCTAAATTCCAATCTTAATTATGCCTACATGTTTCTTAATATTATTATTAACATATCCCCAACTACTTCAAGCATAAAAATAATGTATTCAATCTTCAAACTCATCTCTTTCAGCTACGACGTTTTCATAAATCAGAAAGTGTGAATCTAATGTTATTTACAATCAGTTAATTTGAATCCAGAATCTTGGCAATTAAAGCAAGTGATGAATAGGAAAGATATTATCCTGCATAACAAAGAGAAAATTTATCTGAGAGAAGCGTCTTGTCAAACAACAAACTGAGCTGTTTTTGCATTCAGAATAGTAATGAGACCCTGTGATTGAAGCGTACCGTGTCCATGCATGTAGAAATCAAAACGAACCGATTATTGGCAGTTGCAGCAAGGTCAAATATTTGTTAATTTATTCCCTCTTCCATATAAGGGCAACAGACTGCCTACTGGGAAATTATCAAAGAGCTAACTTTTGGCAGCGGGCCAGATTTGATGGCTTGATTCATGGAGCTAGTCGAGCTGAAATTCTGAGCTGATATGCAACTCAATAGAAAAAAAGAACATAGCATTTAAACTAAAGGAATGCAAGACAATTTACTCGAAACTACAGTATACAAAAACATTGTATCATTGCCACCAATTTGACTACATTCTAACAACAGGGCTTTGTAAGTTGGTAATAAAATTTTACTCGCATTTTTTTAAATGCACATAAATGTGAAGAGTTGTTTTGTCCAGGGTTGAGAAAAGTCAGCCAGGCATAAGGAAGTTGATATCACGCTGTTACTGGACCACTGAAACTTCAGTTAGTAGAGTGCTAGATTGAACTTGTAAGCTAGCAGACATCACTGGTGGTAACTAACATTTATGATTTATTTCCAACACACAGGAATTAATCTTGGGATATTTTGTACCTAAAAAATGGTCATAAGAAATAAACTGACCGCTTTATGCATTTAAATGTATTCATATTTTCAGGTATTTAATTTGGAAAAATTATTTTTCAATAATAAATGATTTTTTCAATAATAAATGATTTTTTCATATATTATATTTTACAATTGGGTTACAACATTTAATCTATACAAATTATTTAGGCCTAATTATCAAGGTATATATATCTTCCATGTATTTGGTCACATCAAAATCAGATTTCAAGGGAACATGCTGGTCTACATTTCTATTGGTGACTTGAACAGGAAATAAATTTATTAAAATTCCATGGACACAACTTGAGCGCAAATAGCAGTTTTGTTGTTAAACCGGAGTAATCTTGATGCTAGTCCTAGGCCTACTTCAGTACTACACTAGTTACAGTACTAGAGTAACTTCCATACATAAACACAGACCCTGGAATCTGCGATATAAACAATTTGTCTAGGTTTAACAGCCAGGCCAGATAAGGCCTACATTTTCCTAAATCTAAGATTTTGGAGGAAACCATACCAAGTACCAATCAATGACATAAGTAGCAATTCCAAAGCTGCTTTATAGCATAAAACTGCTCAATTTGATGCAGTTTTTACAGACTATCGGCTGCACTATAGTACTCTGTAGTAGAGTAGGCTAGCACCGGGGTTTGGTAGGGTCTACTGCCAAAATACAGCACATTCAATTAATACTACACGAACTGTCAAAAATACTAAATGTAACGGATAATCACTTTAAAATTGACATTTTTAGACCTAGCTATGCCAATCTATGTTGTACGCCTTCCCTGATTTGGTCGATTCGGCTTAATTATGTCAGGCTTTAGTGTCAGCGGCATATCGCTGGTTTACTGTTGAGTCTAGACTTAACTCGCAATTGATTGACGATGCAACATGCAAACATAAATTGCATTTGTTACCTGTGGACTTTTCTTCTAATATCAACCAAGTATATTTGGATTTGTATTTTACAGATTAAGATTTTCCATTTTATTCATAATAATTTGAAAGCCGTAAGTAGTGCCAAGCGGCGAAAAATAATGTTTGTTCTTACGATATGCCAGTCTTCTTCCAGCGAGCTTGAAGCAGAAAAGTAGCCAGTATCGTGAACCAACTGTAATTCTTTGAAAATCCCACCGCTTGGCAAAACATCCATCTTTGCAGCCAAATCGTGGTGCAAAGAACACTAAGCCAAAAGGTAAAATATTAGGAGCTAGAATGGTTGTACACCGTCCAAGGGCAGCAAGAATCCAGAGTGTTACTATCAATACCGACTACCGCAGTCCTAGCCTGGCTTGGATGACTAACAAAACGCTCGTGAATATGGAAGAATCCATAATGAACCGGCTACTTAGCGATGACAACCAATCAGAACTGTAAAGTAACCTAGGTCAAGACTAACCAATCAGCTCTTACCATAATTTGTAATACCACTCTCAGCGGTGACGTGCTGAGGTGAAACTTTTTTCTTTTAAACATTATTATTTTTCACTAAAAATTTTCGTGAATAACGTAGATTTAAGCATTTTGATATGCAAATAAATCATTCTTCATATCAACAAATAATGATCTTTCTGACTTCTATTCGACTGCCCAGTAGGCTTACATAGCAATGTATACATTTTGTTGCCATTTTTCTCATTGCTAAAAATATATAACTTGTTTTGTAATTAGAAAACGACATACTTTACATATGATTCGCGTCATTATGATATAAATCAATTTTATCAAGTTATAAGGCTGAAAATCATGGACATATTAATCTAAATTATAAAATTAGTTTACATCATTTTAACTGTGATTGGTGAGATTATCGGAGGACGTACTCGCTGTAAACAATACTTTCATTTTTATAATTTTGCTTGGTTTTCCACTATGTTCGAGTTCGAGAGACATCGTATGTAGGAGAGGCCTAGATTGTTTTCATGAGTTTTCAACACTGCTTTGATTTTGGAACGTCAATTTCAAAACGGGAAGTAATTCTTTGCATACATCCTTTAAAACAATAACCTCACTGACCAAAAGAGGCATCGCCCATTTCCGGATAGTCAATACGGAAAGAGACCGGAACTTATTGTAAAGTTCCTTATTAGGTAATCCCTAACAACCACGAGAACAAACTCATTTGTTTGTATTTAATAACGAAGATAATCATAATGAACTTGAAAAAAATAACCGAAGACTATCACAAGGATATATTCGTAGGTTGTGTCCATTCATATTAGAAGAATGCATTTTGCACAAAATAAATACAATAATTGAAATTTGTATACAAAAACCACTGACATTGTTGTGGGAGGAAGCGCAATGGAAGTACCAGATTACAGAAACACTTCACAAAATGATCAACCCGGAAGTATAATAAACGAATTGAGGATTTGGTGTTTTTTAACGACATAGTTAAATATGCATGTCAAGGTCAGACCTTTCAAACACTTTTTTTTTTAATATTCAAAATTCTGAAACGCATTGATGCAAAAGAGTTACTTACGGAATAAAATTGATCACATAAAAACTCTTTATGACAAAGTCTGTCGCATGATGGCGCTATTCATTTTTTCATCTCTAATAGGAACTCTATTTCACGCCACAGCCACGAAATACTGTACCAGTTTAGTATCAAACAATAGAGGACGATATATCATTTCTTACGTCTGTCACAAGAATTCGACAATAACTACATAGTTGAGTAGACAACCTGCAATATCTAGCTGTCACAGCGAGTATCATACCGTTAGTCCACAGGACCTACACTTACGACAGAATGGGGATTTTTTCTCAAGGTCTGTAATCGTTTAGCATCTAAATACAAGGCCGTAGTTTTTGGGAATGCGGGTATTCTACTTTGGCGGCCCCGTGGCCTAGAGCATAGGTACTCTAAAGCAGAGACTCTCTTTCTGTCTCCCTTGCAAATGACTTTAATTTTGCGCTCACATGTAATTGGACTAATGGTAAATTAGCGAATATTACATATGCAATATTTAAATTCGGTTTGCTGCATAGTACCGTATAAACACAGTGTAAACAGTTAAATAACTACAGTATAATAATCAACAGACCATTATGAATTAACCCGTAACTATCAGATTTAAAATTTTAATTTTAAAAATGTTAATAATACTTTTATTATATTTGAATTCTCAATAATTGTAAATAATTGTATTTATTATATTTGAATTCTCAATAATTGTAAATAATTGTATTTAAACATGCTAAGTGCATTGAGCATCAATTTTTATATTATATAATTTTTATATCTTTTTCTAACTTTATTTATCTAAATTTTATGATAAAATGTTTACTTACATTTTACAAGGATGTTATTTTTTTAATTGTTAATTAAATTTTTATTGTTAAATTTATATTTATATAATATGAATTAATAGTTTACAGTGCTCAAATAGGAACAAGATGTTATAATCGTATAATTGTAGACATTCAATGAAGAGTTCGTTTTATTTATGTATGAAAAAAGTATGTCTAGCGAGATTCGAACCTGCAACCTCTCGATATCAAGGCGAGTGTCATACCATTAGACCACAGAGACATAGAGGGTATACATACAGATGTATCTTCCAGGCAATCTTCCTAAGATAGAGATCTTATACACATCTAGATGTGATGTGTATAAGAGACAGTGTTACCTG